>NC_069499.1:947835139-948017639 GCF_027579735.1 Bombina bombina
CAGTGACATACAGGGTACGTCACTGGTCCTTAAGGGGTTAAAACTTCTCATAAAATTGCTGAAATTTAAAATGACCAACAAAATACTGAATTATCCTCCTCTGATAAGGATCTATCTGATTCAGAAGATCCTTCCTCAGATATTGGCACTGACAAATCTACTTTTTTTTATTTAAATAGAGTACATTCGTCTTTGTTAAAAAGAAGTGTTGATTACATTGGATATTGAGGAAACTAGTCCTCTTGATATTAAAACTAGTAAACGTTTAAATTCTGTTTATAAACCTCCTGTGGTTACTCCAGAAGTTTTTCCAGTTCCTGATGCTATTTCTGATATGATTTCTAAGGAATGGAATAGGCCTGGTACATATTTTAATCCTTCTTCAAGGTTTAAAAAATTGTATCCTTTGCCAGCAGTTACATTGGAGTTTTGGGAAAAGATCCCCAAAGTTGATGGGGCTATTTCTACTCTTGCTAAACGTACTACTATTCCTATGGAAGATAGTACTTCTTTTAAAGATCCTTTAGATAGGAAATTTGAATCTTATCTAAGAAAAGCCTATTTATATTCTGGTCATCTTCTCAGGCCTGCAATTTCTTTGGCTGATGTTGCAGCTGCATCATCTTTATGGTTGGAACATTTAGCACAACAAGTATTGGATTCTGATTTGTCTAGCATTGTTCGCTTGCTTCAACATGCTAATCATTTTATTTGTGATGCCATTTTTGATATCATAAAAATTGATGTTAAATCTATGTCTTTAGCTATTTTAGCTAGAAGAGCTTTGTGGCTTAAATCTTGGAATGCTGACATGACTTCTAAGTCTAGATTGCTATCTCTTTCTTTCTAAGGTAATAAGTTATTTGGTTCTCAATTGGATTCGATTATTTCAACTGTCACTGGGGGGAAGATAGTTTTTTTGCCTCAGGATAAAAGACCTAAGGGTAAATCTAAAGCTTCTAACCGCCTTCGTTCCTTTCTACAAATTACGGAACAGCAACCTAATCCTTCCCCCAAGGAATCTGTTTCCAATTGGAAACCTTCTTCAGTTTGGAATAAATCCAAGCCTTTTAAGAAACCAAAGCCAGCCCCCAAGTCCACTTTAAGGTGCCACCCTCATTCCAGCTCAGCTGGTAGGGAACAGATTAAGGTTTTTCAAGGATGTTTGGACAAATTCTGTCTGAAATCAATGGATTTCGAATAGGATTCAGAGTAGACCTCCTGTGAGAAGATTCTAAAATCCCAATGTTCGACTATCTCTGACTTGGTGGTTAGATCACCATCGTATAGTTTTAGGGGCCTCTTTTGTTCATCCAACCTGGACAATGATCACAACAGATGCAAGTCTTTCAGGTTGGGGAGCTGTTTGGGGATCTCTGACAGCACAAGGGGTTTGGAAATCTCAAGAGGCGAGATTACCAATCAATATTTTGGAACTCCATGCGATTTCAGGGCTCTTCAGATTTGGCCTCTGTTGAAGAGAGAACTGTTCATTTGTTTTCAGACAGACAATATCACAACTGTGGCATATGTCTATCATCAGGGTGGGACTTGCAGTCCCCAAGCTATGAAAGAAGTATCTTGGATACTTGCTTGGGTGGAATCCAGCTCCTGTCTAATTTCTGCGGTTCATATCCCAGGTATAGACAATTGGGAGGCGAATTATCTCAGCCGTCAGACTTTACATCTGGGGAGTGGTCCCTCTATAAAAGATATGTTTTCTCAGGGTTGTTTCAGATATGGGGTCTTCCAGAAATAGATCTGATGGCATCTCATTTAAACAAGAAACTTCCCAGGTACCTGTATAGGTCCAGGGATCCTCAGGCAGAAGCAGTGGATGCTTTGACACTTCCTTGGTGTTATCAACCTGCTTATATTTTGCCGCCTCTAGTTTTTCTTCCAAGAGTGATCTCCAAAGTCATCATGGAGCAATCGTTTGTGTTGCTGGTGGCTCCAGCATGGCCTCACAGGTTTTGGTATGCAGATCTTGTTCGGATGTCCAGTTGCCAACCTTGGCCACTTCCATTAAGGCCGGACCTTCTGTCTCAAGGTCCGTTTTTCCATCAGGATCACAAATCATTAAATTTGAAGGTATGGAAATTAAACGCCTAGGGCTTAGTCATAGAGGTTTCTCTGACTCAGTGATTAATACTATGTTAATGGATTGTAAATCTGTTTCTAGAAAGCTTTATTATCGAATTTGGAAGACTTATATTTCATGGTGTTCTTCTCATAAATTCTCTTGGCATTCTTTCAGAATTCCTAGAATTTTACAATTTTTTTCAGGAGGGTTTGGATAAGGGTTTGTCTGCAAGTTCCTTAAAGGGACAAATCTCTGCTCTTTCTGTTTTATTTCACAGTAAGATTGCTAAGCTTCCTGATAGTCACTGTTTTGTACAGGCTTTGGTTTGTATCAAGCCTGTCATTAAATCTATCTCTCCTCCTTGGAGTCTTAATTTGGTTTTGAAGGCTTTACAGGCTCCTCCTTTTGAGCCTATGCATTCTTTGGACTTTAAACTACTTTCTTGGAAAGTGTTGTTCCTTTTGGCCATCTCTTCTGCTAGAAGAGTTTCTGAATTATCTGCTCTTTCTTGTGAATCTCCTTTTCTGGTTTTTCATCAGGATAAGGCAGTTTTGCGGACTTCATTTAAATTCTTACCTAAGGTTGTGAATTCTAACATTAATAGAGAAATTGTTGTCCCTTCCTTGTGTCCTAATCCTAAGAATTCTTTGGAGAGATCCTTACATTCTTTGGATGTGGTAAGAGCATTGAAATATTATGTTGACGTTACTAAAGATTTCAGGAAGACTTCTAGTCTATTTGTTATCGTTTCTGGTCCTAGGAAAGGTCAGAAGGCTTCTGCTGTTTCCTTGACATCGTGGTTAAAGCTTTTCATCAAGCTTATTTGGAGTCGGGTCAAGCCCAGCCTCAGAGAATTACAGTTCATTCTACTAGATCAGTCTCCACTGCATGGGCTTTTAAGAATGAAGCTTCAGTTGATCAGATTTGCAAATCAGCAACTTGGTCTTCTTTGCATACATTTACTAAATTCTACCGTTTCGATGTATTTACTTCTTCGGAAGCAGTTTTTGGTAGAAAAGTTCTTCAGGCAGCTGTTTCAGTTTGATTCTTCTACTTATGTTTTAAGTTTTTCCTTTCATTTATGAGAATAAACTTATATTTTGGGTTGTGGATTAATTTGTTTCAGCAAAAAATGGCTGTTTTTATTTTATCCCTCCCTCTCTAATGACTCTTGCGTGGAGTTCCACATCTTGGGTATTGCTATCCCATACGTCACTAGCTCATGGAATCTTGCCAATTACTTGAAAGAAAAAATAATTTATGTAAGAATTTACCTGATAAATTAATTTCTTTCATATTGGCAAGAGTCCATGAGGCCCACCCTTTTTATGGTAGTTATGATTTTTTTGTATAAAACACAATTATTTCCAAATTCCTTTGTTGATGCTTTTTACTCCTTTCTTTATCACCCCACTACTTGGCTATTCATTAAACTGAATTGTGGGTGTGGTGAGCGGTGTATTTATAGGCATTTTTGAGGTTTGGGAAACTTTGCCCCTCCTGGTAGGATTGTATATCCCATACGTCACTAGCTCATGGACTCTTGCCAATATGAAAGAAATTATTTTATCAGGTAAATTCTTACATAAATTATGTTTTTTATCTTATTTTTATTCTTTTACTATTTGCATGATTAACAATTTATAACATTGTCAATGCTCTTCTGTATTACAGTCACTATTTCACATAGGCAGTATAGTTATGGTGTCACCATGGTAACCCTTTGGTGTTTTTTTTGTCAGTGGGTGGGGCTTCCTACACTTTAAAAAGTCTGCTGTGTGATTAATTATTGTTGGTCTGATGAAGGGGTGAACACCCCGAAATGTCACTATGGAATAAATCATTAAGTTTGGACACTTGATAAGACCAGTGAGTGCTTTGTTCTACTTTTATTATCTACATAACTACATTCTCTTAGCACCCTGGCATTTGACTTTATGTTTGTAAAATTGCAGTTATCCTACTACCACTATATATATATATATATATATATATATATATATATAAAAATATACACACATACAAACAGTCAGCTAGATTACGAGTTTTGAGCGCTATAGGGAAATCAACGAGCACCACAAAAGCGGCGTTAATTCACCTCCCTATAGTGCTGCTATTGCAAGTTTACAAAAACCCGGCTTGTGCGGGCGATATAGTGGTGTTGAGCTCCATACCTCACCCAAATACAAGCGCTGCTTTGACGTGCTTGTGCACAATTTCCACATAGACATCAATGGGGAGAGCCCGCAAAAAAAAGCGTAACACCTGCGATCGCGGAAAAAAAAGCTCCGTAACGCAGCCCCATTGATGTCTATGGGTTAAGAAAAAGTTATGTTTAAACCTAACACCCTAACATAAACCCCACGTCTAAACACCCCTAATCTGCCGCCCCAACATCGCCGCAACCTACATATGTTATTATGCCCTAATCTGCTGCCCCTAACATCACCGCCACCGAAATACACTTATTAACCCCTAATCTGCTGCCCCTAACATCGCCACCACTTACATTACAGTTATTAACCCCTAATCTGCTGCCCATAACATCACCGCCACCTACATTACAGTTATTAACCCCTAATCGGCTGCCCCCAATGTCGCCGCCACTATACTAAAGTTATTAACCCCTAAACCTCTGGCCTCCAACATCACTAACACTAAATAAATATATTAACCCCTAAACCTAACGTAACCCTAACCCTAAGCATAACCCACCTAACTTAAATATAATTAAAATAAATCTAAATTAAACTTACAATTATTAAATAATAGAATTATTAACTAATTATTAACTAATAGGATTGAGCTCGCATTCTATTGGCTGATTGGATCAGCCAATAGGATGAACGCTCAATCCTATTGGCTGATTGCAACAGCCAATAGGATTTTCCCCTTTAATTCCTATTGGCTGATAAAATTCTATTCTATTCAGGGCAATGTTTAGCTTAGGTTTATTTAGATAGGTTTTTATTTGGGGGGTTTGGTTGTGTGGGTGGTGGGTTTTACTGTTGGGGGGTGTTTGTATTTTTCTTTACACGTAAAAGAGCTGATTTCTTTGGGGCAATGCCCCAGCAAAGGCCCTTTTAAGGGCCATTGGTAGTTTATTGTAGACTCTGGTTTTTTTTATTTTGGGGGACTTTTTATTTTGATAGGGCTTTTAGATTAGGTGTAATTAGTTTAAATATTTGTTACTTTCTTTTTTATTTTGTGTAATTTAGTGTTTATTTTTTTTGTAATTTAGATAATTGTATTTTATTAATTTAATTTATTTTATTTTATTGTAATGTAAGGTTTTAGTGTAAGGCAGGTTAGGTTTTATTTTACAGGTAACTTTGTATTTATTTTAGCTAGGTAGTTAGTAAATAGTTAATAACTATTTACTAACTTGTCTACCTAGTTAAAATAAATACAAACTTACATGTGAAATAAAAATAAAACCTAAGCTAGCTACAATGTAACTATTATTTATTTTGTAGCTAGCTTACAGGTAAGTATGTATTTAGTTTTAAATAGGAATTATTTAGGTAATAATTGTACGTTTTATTTAGATTTATTTTAATTATATTTAAGTTAGGGGGTGTTAGGCTTAGGGTTACGTTAGGGTTAGATTTAGTGGTTAATATATTTATGTAGTAATGTGGGAGGCCAGAGATTTAGGGGTTAATAGTTTATTTTAGTATATTTCGTTGTGGGGGGCTTGCGGTTTAGTGGTTAATAGGTTTATTATAGTGGCGGTGTTGGCGGACGGCAGATTAGGGTTAATAATATTTAAATAGTGTTTGCGATGTGGGAGTGTGGCGGTTTAGGGGTTAATAGGTTTATTAAAGTGGCGGCAATGTCCAGAGCGGCAGATTAGGGGTAATAATTTTATTTTAGTGTTTGCAATGTGGGAGTTATGAGTTTTATGCTACAGATATGTAACGTAAAACTCATAACTACTGACTTTAGATGGCGGTTTGGATCATCACAGCAAAACTCGTAATACTGGCGCTATGGAAGTCCCATTGAAAAATGACTTTTTTAAAAGTGTGGTACTGACGCGTGACGGCCAAAAAGGTGTGCGGTACACCTATTCTGACAAGACTTGTATTTGCGGCGTTAGGGAAAAAGCAGCGTTACGAGTGCTTTTTATGTAAAAGAAAAAAAGGGTACTGGTACTCACTGATCATTGATTGCTGTATGGTGCTCAGTAATTACAAGAAAAGCAAAGAGACAAAGTTATCTACAATGCTTGACACTTATTTACAATTCACCAGCTTCTTGTGAATACTAGATGATTTACATGTTATGAGATGACAGAGGTGGTGGTACCCCATAAAAAAAGCTGTGTATATACACACACACACACACACACATATATAGATATATATATATAGATAGATAGAGATATAGATATATATACACACAATAAATAAATGTTTTGAAATTATTCAAACCATTTCTATATTAATTTGCAAAACTACTTGAAAACTGTTTATCTTATATTTTATGCAGCAATTGTGGCCAGTAGTTGCTGTAAGCAATCACTGTCTGGTATGTTGTGTTGCTGCATTAGGCATTTTGCAACATTTTGAAGAAAACCTAGGTTACAGAATTTACTTTTTGGTTTCCCTGGGGAGGGTGTTACAAACATGCAAGTTATTTTATAGCACGTGCAAGCAAAAAAATAAAATAAATTATATCATAAATTACCGCACTGAACTAATGAGTTGTTGTTCCATGTATTCCATATACTTGCTACTTTTTAAAGGACCATTACATACAGAAGAATTGCATAATCACAACATGATTAATAAAAAGATAACACAATAGCACATAGAAAAAAGAGAAAGCCGCTAAGGTAAAACTCAGTACTTTATTGATCAACATAAAAACTTGATGCCAGCGTGCAGTAACAAGTGTTTTCAAACAGCTGCTTAGTCACAAACAGGCCAGTCTGACGCGTTTCGGCTGATATGCCTTTTTCATAGACAATAGCACATACCCTGAATTTTAAATGACCAATATATTTTATTTAAATCTTCTGTTAATATGCTGGTGCCCTGTATTATGTGACAGCCATCAGCCAATCACAGACTCGTATATGTATACACTGCGAACTCTTGCACATGCTCTGTAGTAGCTGATGCTTCAGAAAGTGTTCATAATAAAATACTGAACACAATTTGATAATACAAGTAAAAGTAGCTTTGACTTTAGTGTCCCTTAGCCCAATTTCTGGATGCCTGCCCCTATCCAACTTCAGAGCCAGTGTAATATACTTTAACATTTGTTTTTTGAAAAACAATTATAGACAAGATTTTCTCAGACACTCAATACCTAAAGACTGAAGTTTTATGTATTTGGGAAGATGGATTGAATTTGAATCTGTTCTACAAAGTTCACACAGAAATAAAGGAGGCAATGGATGTGGCAGAGAAATAAATGTGAATAGATTCCTGGCACTCCTTATTGTGAGTTATTTTGGGCTTGACTGGGAAGCACATGAACAGGCCATGCTGACTAGAAAAGACAAACGGCTAAATTTAGAGTTTTGCGGCCAAAGGGGTGCGTTAGCTACGCAGGTTTTTTTCCCCCCGCACCTTTTAAACAACACTGGTATTTAGAGTTCTCTGAAGGGCTGCGTTAGGCTCCAAAAAGGGAGTGTACAGGCATATTTACCGCAGCTTCAACTCTCAATACCAGCTTTGCTTACGGATGCGGCCAGCTTCAAAAACGTGCTCATGCACGATTCCCCCATAGGAAACAATGGGGCAGTTTGAGCTGGAAAAAAACCTAACACCTGCAAAAAAGCAGCGTTCAGCTCCTAACGCAGCCCCATTGTTTCCTAGGGGGAAACACTTCCTAAGTCTGCACCTAACACCCTAACATGTACCCTGAGTCTAAACACCCCTAACCTTACACTTATTAACCCCTAATCTGCCGCCCCCCGCTATCGCTGACCCCTGCATATTATTTTTAACCCCTAATCTGCCGCTCCGTACACCGCCGCAACCTACATTATAGCTATGTACCCCTAATCTGCTGCCCCTAACATCGCCGACCCCTATATTATATTTATTAACCCCTAATCTGCCCCCCCCCAACGTCGCTGCTACCTACCTACACTTATTAACCCCTAATCTGCCGACCGGACCTCGCCGCCACTATAATAAATGTATTAACCCCTAAACCGCCTCACTCCCGCCTCAAAAACCCTATAATAAATAGTATTAACCCCTAATCTGCCCCCCCCTAACATCGCCGCCACCTAACTTCAAGTATTAACCCCTAATCTGCCGACCGGACCTCACCGCTACTATAATAAATGTATTAACCCCTAAAGCTAAGTCTAACCCTAACCCTAACACCCCCCCTAAGTTAAATATAATTTAAATCTAACGAAATAAAATAAATCTTATTAAATAAATTAATCCTATTTAAAGCTAAATACTTACCTGTAAAATAAACCCTAATATAGCTACAATATAACGAATAATTATATTGTAGCTATTTTAGGATTTATATTTATTTTACAGGCAACTTTGTATTTATTTTAACCAGGTACAATAGCTATTAAATATTTAATAACTATTTAATAGCTACCTAGTTAAAATATTTACAAAATTACCTGTAACATAAATCCTAACCTAAATTACAATTAATAGTAGCGGTGAGGTCCAGTTAGCAGATTAGGGGTTAATACTTGAAGTTAGGTGGCGGCGATGTTAGGGGGGGCAGATTAGGGGTTAATACTATTTATTATAGGGTTTTTGAGGCGGGAGTGAGGCTGTTTAGGGGTTAATACATTTATTATAGAGGCGGCGAGGTCCGGTCGGCAGATTAGGGGTTAATAAGTGTAGGTAGGTAGCGGCAACGTTGGGGGGGGGCAGATTAGGGGTTAATAAATATTATGTAGGTGTCGGCGATGTTAGGGGCAGCAGATTATGGGTACATAGGGATAATGTAGGTTGCGGCGGTGTGCGGTCGGCAGATTAGGGGTTAAAAAATGTAATTATAATGGCGGCGATGTGGGGGGACCTCAGTTTAGGGGTACATAGGTAGTTTATGGGTGTTAGTGTACTTTAGAGCACAGTAGTTAAGAGCTTTATAAACCGGCGTTAGCCCAGAAAGCTCTTAACTACTGACTTTTTTCTGTGGCTGGAGTTTTGTCGTTAGATTTCTAACGCTCACTTCAGACACGACTCTAAATACCGGCGTTAGAAAGATCCCATTGAAAAGATAGGATACGCAATTGGCGTAAGGGGATCTGTGGTATGGAAAAGTCACGGCTGGAAAGTGAGCGTTAGACCCTTTCCTGACTGACTCTAAATACCAGCGGGTGGCCAAAACCAGCGTTAGGAGCCCTTAACGCTGGTTTGGACGGCTAACGCAGAACTCTAAATCTAGGCAAAATAAAGGTAGGTAGCAGAGGGGCCATCCCAGGAGAGGTGGAGTAAAAAAAGAAACAAAAACTGAAAGAGAAAACATAAAGCTTTTGTTGTTTCTGTAAGGGACATAATGCTTCTTACCTTTGCCTTTTGCTTCATGGAGCAGCTGGAGCTGATGACTGGAGGATTAAAGATTCATCTGTCTATATGCATCACCTACAGTAGAGGTAGGTGAAAGTGACCTGTAGTTTACAATGTAAAGGGACATAAACCCCAACATTTTTCTTTTGTGATTCAGATAGAACATACAATTATCAAATTTTATCAAATTGTCTCGGTTTTCTTGTTATCCTTTGTTGAAAAGCAGGAAGGAAAGTTCAGGAGTGTGCACGTGTGTATTTGATGTTTTAATTTGTGAATGTAATGTATTTTTGAAAATATACACTCATTTCAAATCTGATGACTGCAACACACTCCAAACAAGTTGGCACAGTCGACTGTTTACCACTGTGTAACATCACCTTTTCTTTTAATAACACTTATTAAGCGTTTGGCCACTGAAGACACCAGTTGGTTAAGTTTAGCAATCAGAATTTCCCCCAATTCCTCTATCATTCATGTCTTCAGCTGCGCAACTGTACGGGGCCTTTGTTGCTTTATTTTGCGCTTCATAATGCGCCACACATTCTCAATCGGAGACAGGTCAGGACTGCAGGCAGGCCATGCTAGCACCCGCACTCTCTGCTTACACAACCATGTGCTTGTAATCTGGGTAGAAGGTGGTTTGACGTTGTCCTGCTGGAAAATGCAGGGACGTCCCTGGAAAAGAAGACATCTGGGTGGCAGCATATGTTGCTCCAAAATGTATACATATCTTTCTGCATTAATGGTGCCCTCACAGCTGTGCAAGTTACCCATGCCATGGACACTAACACACCCCATACCATGACCAGGGATAGGCACAGACAAAGGCTGTGGCGGACATTTTCCAAAGTACAGACCTTAGTGAAGGACACCAAGGTGTATTTGAAATGAAAAACATTATTTTATAGTGTTTGGTGTTATTATACTGATGCAGATACCACTGATCCTATAACCAGCCCTCCTCTGGCTATACCCATGTGCCACTGTCACTACTGTGTCTTTGTATAGTGCTTGGTGTTATTATACTGATGCAGATACCACTGATACTATAACCAGCCCTCCTCTGGCTATACCCACGTGCCAGTGTCCCTACTGTGTCATTATATAGTGCTGGGTGTTATTATACTGATGCAGATACCACTGATTCTATAACCAGCCCTCCTCTGACTATATCCATGTGCCAGTGTCACTACTGTGTCATTATATAGTGCTGTGTGTTATTATACTGATGCAGATACCACTGACTCTATAACCAGCCTTCATCTGGCTATACCCATGTGCCAGTGTCACTACTGTGTCATTATATAGTGCTGTGTGTTATTATACTGATGCAGATACCACTGACTCTATAACCAGCCTTCATCTGGCTATACCCATGTGCCAGTATCACTACTGTGTCATGATATAGTACTGGGTGTTATTATACTGATGCAGATACCACTGACCCTATAACCAGCCCTCCTCTGGCTATACCCATGAGCCAGTGTCACTATTGTATCATTATATAGCGCTGGGTGTTATTATACTGATGCAGATACCACTGATTCTATAACCAGCCCTCCTCTGGCTATACCCATGTGCCAGTGTCACTATTGTGTCATTATATAGCACTGGGTGTTATTATACTGATGCAGATACCACTGACCCTATAAACAGCCCTTGTCTGGCTATACGAACGTGCCAGTGTCACTACTGTGTCTTTGTATAGAGCTGGGTGTTATTATACTGATGCAGATACCACTGACCCTATAACCAGCCCTTGTCTGGCTATACGCATGTGCCAGTGTCACTACTGTGTCTTTGTATAGAGCTGGGTGTTATTATACAAATGCAGATATACATCCAGTATTTCACTCAGGCTTTATTTATTCCATAACTTATCACCCAATATCGCTAGCAGTCTCTTGACAAGCCACTAACTTTATTCACACTACATATTTTTTTGTATTCCTATTATTTAATCAGAAAGAAAACATATACTACGGTTGTGGCGGACACTGCAAGGGCTAGTCACGGACACCAGTATCTGTGTACAGACACCTTGCCTATCCCTGACCATGAGATGCTGGCTTTTGTACCTGATGCTGATAACAGCTTGGATGGTCCTTTTCCTTTTTGCCCTGGAGAACACAACAGCTGTTTTTTCCAAAAACATTTTGAAATCTTGATTCGTGGGACCACAAAACACGATTCCACTGTGCTACTGTCCATCTCAGATGAGACCGAGCCCAGAGAAGTTGATGGCGCTTCTGGACAGTGTTGATGTATGGCTTCTGCTTTGCATAGTAAAGCCTTAACTTGCATCTGCGGATGCAGCAGCGAATGGTGCTGACTGACAAAAGTGTATATTTTTTTAAAAATACATTAAATTCCCAAAGTAAAACATCAAATAATGTGTTAATAACGTGTTTTCAATATATGACTCTTTTTGTTTGTTTTTTTGCATTTTCCATACTGTCCCAACTTTTTCAGAATTGGGGTTGTACATCACCACATTCCACACATGCTTTACATATGTGGAATGCAGTGACGTAATGTATGCGCATGCTCAATGAGAGGGTAGCAACATTCAACGAATAGCAAAAATTGACAGAACACCGGCTTTTTTTATTTTAACGACTTATATAATAATAATAAAAAAAGCGTTGCAAAACTGCTCATGCTCTCTGATTTCCAAATGACTCCTAGTCTCTGTGTGTGTGCATGTTACACGCATGCACAATCGGCTGCGAAAGGAAATAGCTCCTTAAACTGAAGGTCCATTTTTATGAATTAGTGCCCAGTTTTTAATAAACCTATTAAAACAAGGGCACTTTAATTAATCAAAATTGACATTTCACTGTTTTCTTCAAAAAACGTACCTTTTAATCCTGGCAGCCGCTCCAGCACTTTATCTGCCTTTGCAAGCCGTCTTCGCGGGTCCAAAATGACGAATCTGGCTTCCTCCAATCACAGCGCTGCATCAGGCCAAGATTCCCCTGGGGGGAAGCTGTGATTGGAGGAAGCCTGATTCGTCATTTCTGACATCTGCAGAGGCTTCCGACGACCGGGGGAATTGCTGAAGCGGCATTCAGGATTATAAGGTAAGTTTTTGAAGAAAACAGTGAATTGTCAATTTTGATTAATTAAAGTACCCTTGTATTTAATAGGTTTATTTAAAACCGGGCACTAATTCATCAAAATGGACCTTCACTTTAAGTCAGTGATAGCAGAGAATCACTCCGTAAGCAGCAGAGTTGAGATATACTGGAGTGATCCTAATACTCTTTAAAAATAAGTTTATTCAACATGTTATGCATATTTTTAAGATACATATTTTATACAATTTTTATCCGTAAATTAAATGTGCAAAATGATTATGATATTTTGCCACGTCTATGATAAATTAGATTTTTGATCATTTGACTATTATGCCTATTTTATATTAAAAATATTAATTTGCACATGCTAGAAATTAAAGCTACATTATAATAATGTATAAAATAATTGAAATGTAATATTAATTGATTTTGTTCTCCTTGCTCCCAAAGCACATAAAGAATTAAATATTATAATAGTACATATTTTATAGCTAAAGTAGTTTATAGTTAAATATATCATTTATTTACATCAAATCTATAATAATGATTGTAGATTTTTAAATATGAAAAACTAATAATTTCAAATGTAGTTTATAAACCTCTTACATAATGAATTTACATTTTACAACTTTAGTAACCAAGAATATATAACATATTCATTACTAAATGTAATTGATGTTTATTAAAAAAGTAATAAATAATAAAATTATAATGGTACAGTTCATTAATTCAATAGAAAACAAGTATCATAATCTATGTATTTGGAAACAGAGACATCCTTGGACTTTCTTGAACCTCTTGATTTACATGTTTAAAAAAATCACTGTAAAGATTAGGTTATCTAAATACATATTTACAATTGGGAGTAATAAATACACCAACTCTATTAATATATCTAATTTTACTTGGAAGCTTGTAACATATACACTTTTCCTCAAATATAAGAATAAGTATAATTTTTAAAATATTTATATGATTTTATAACTTAATTTAATATTTTAATGAAATATAGACATTGACTATCTTTCTGTCTATGGGGCCAATTTATTAATGTGCGAGCGGACATGATACGATTTAGCGTATCATGTCTGCCGCACATTGATAAATGCCGACAGCATATGCTGTCGGCATTTATCATTACACAAGCAGTTCTTGTGAACTGTCTGTGCAATACCGCCCCCTGCAGATTCGCGTCCAATCGGCCGCTAGCAGGGGGTGTCAATCAGCCCGATCATATAGGATCGGGCGAATTGATGTCTGCGGCCTCAGAGCAGGCAGATAAGTTATCGAGCAGCTGCTGAAGGCTCACACGGAAACAGGGGCATCAAGCTCCATTCAGAGCTTGATAATTCGGCGCCATCTATCTATCTATCTATCTATCTATCTATCTATCTATCATCTATCTATCTTTCTATTTATCTATCTATTTGTAGTTTATCTATACAGTTATCTTTATATATATATATATATATATATATATATATATATATATGTATGTATTAGCGCTGCGGAATCTGTTGGCGCTCTACAAATAACTGATAATAATAATAATAATAATATATATATATATATATATATATATATAATACACACACACATATATATGTTAGTCTGACTGTCTCTCTGTTTGTCTGTCTATCTATCTATCTAAATAGATTTACAATTTGGCGTGATAAATACGACTCATATATCTAATTTTACTTGGAAGTTTTTATTTATATAGATTTCAATACATTCAATACATGTTTCAATAATTGTTTTCATATTTTAAATATAATTATTACAATTTTAATGATGTACTTAAATATTCATTTATATAACATATTAATGTGTATTATATAAAAATAAAATATTTTTAAAAAAATATTTAAATGTTTATGTATTTTATTTACATTTTATTAAAATTGTATGATGCATAATCAAAATCATATATGTTTCTTTCTAATGACACGGTGAGTCCACGGATCATCTTAATTACTGTTGGAAATATCACTCCTGACCAGCAGGAGGAGGCAAAGAGCACCACAGCAAAAACTGTTAAAAACCACTCCGCCTACCCACAATCCCCAGTCATTCTCTTTGCTTGTATCAGTTACAAGGAGGGGTAAAGTTAGGTGTCGGATTCTTCAATCAAGAGTTTGTTATTTTTAAGCAGAGCAAGTTTGCTCTGGTTATCTTTGGGGTTTAGCCATAGTCCATGTCAGTCTCTTCAGTAGAGCAAGAGGTGGCTTTTAAGCATTTGGGAACTTGTGGGGTATAATCCCTATTGGGCCTCCCAAGTAATTTCATGCTGTCCTTGGTTGAAAGTTTGAGTAAGTTTACTCAACCTTTTCTTTTTTCCACAGGTCCATGTGCGGTAGGAAGCCCCTCTCATACCAAGTGAGCTGTCCTGCTGCCAGACAGATTTTTGAGGTAAGTGCCTATTTCTTTCCCTGTTTTGCAGGCACTGGGGATGTTTGGCTCAGTTTATTATGTTTCACTTTGGTGTACATGTTTTTTGTTTGTGTATTAATGACTACCGGGAGGTTTGTTAGGTCACACCCACAATAGGCGTGCTTATCTGATATATCAAGGGCGTTTTTGGTGCCCTTTTAGCTGTTTCCTGTTGTTCCTGGATGTTGCAGCTCTGTTGCATAGCTCCTCATAGGTGGTTCAGCATTCTCTCCAGTGCGGCTGTATGGGGGTCCGGATCATTTTCTGACTTTGTTTCCGGCAGCAAGGAGGTCAGGTAGGCATTGCAGCAGAGCTTGCTGAGGTGTGGAGGTTGCCTGTTGTTTTTTTGTAGGGCTGTTGCTCTGTTTATATTTAAGTTTCTGTCTGTATTTCAGGGACTATAATGTTTGTGTCTCTTTTTGCATTCATTTTGTGAAAAATTGTTTTGCTGCAAGATTTATTGTGAAGTTTATTTAAAGATTTTCTAGTTTGAAAATAAAAATAAAGTCTGTTTAAAATTTAAAGGGACAGTAACATTTTTTTGTTTCATTAAAATTCTGATTTGAACTTAGAATTTTTTTATTGATTAAGGTTTTTTCCTTTGGAATAAGATGGACCAAGAGGCCCTGCAAGCTGTTGCTTGTTCTCTATGTTTAAATACTAATGATGAGCCTCCTATCCCTTTTTGTTCCTCTTGTATTGAGAGAACATTATATTACAAGGATAGACTTTATGATTCTGAGCCTTCATTGTCTAGGGCGGATGTTATTCAAGAGTCTCCTGTTCAGGCTAGTCCGCAGCTTTCTCCTCATACGTCCCAATCTTCTGCAGTGCCCTGTATTTCATCTCAGGTTGGTTTTTCCTTGCAGGATATGGCTACCCATACAGTGGGGCAAAAAAAAAGTATTTAGTCAGCCCCCAATTGTGCAAGTTCTCCCACTTAAGAAGATGAGAGAGGCCTGTAATTTTCATCATAGGTATACCTCAACTATGAGAGACAAAATGTGGAAACAAATCCAGACAATCACATTGTCTGATTTGAAATTATGGTGGAAAATAAGTATTTGGTCAATATCAAAAGTTCATCTCAATACTTTGTTATATATCCTTTGATGGCAATGACAGAGGTCAAACGTTTTCTGTAAGTCTTCACAAGGTTGTCACACACTGTTGCTGGTATGTTGGCCCATTCCTGCATGCAGATCTCCTCTAGAGCAGTGATGTTTTGTGGCTGTCGCTGGGCAATATGGACTTTCAACTCCCTCCAAAGGTTTTCTATGGGGTTGAGATCTGGAGACTGGCTAGGCCACTCCAGGACCTCAAAATCTCACGATACATGGCCCCATTCATTCTTTCATGTACACGGATCAGTCGTCCTGTTCCCTTTGCAGAGAAACAGCCCCAAAGAATGATGTTGCCACCCCCATGCTTCACAGTAGGTATGGTGTTCTTTGGTTGCAACTCAGCATTCTCTCTCCTGCAAACACATGAATTGTGTTTCTACCAAACAGTTCTACTTTGGTTTCATCTGACCATATGACATTCTCCCAATCCGCTTCTGGATCATCCAAATGCACTCTAGGATACTTCAGACAGGCCCAGACATGTACTGGCTTAAGCAGGGGGACACGTCTGCCACTGCAGGATCTGAGTCCCTGGCGGCGTAGTGTGTTACTGATGGTAGCCTTTGTTACGTTGGTCCCAGCTCTCTGCAGGTCATTCATTAGGTCCCCCCATGTGGTTCTGGGATGTTTGCTCACCGTTCTTGTGATCATTTTGACCCCACAGGGTGAGATCTTGCGTGGAGCCCTAGATCAAGGGTGATTATCAGTGGTCTTGTATTTCTTTCATTTTCTAATTATTGCTCCCACAGTTGATTTCTTCACACCAAGCTGCTTGCCTATTGCAGATTCAGTCTTCCCAGCCTGGTGCAGGTCTACAATTTTGTTTTTGGTGTCCTTCGACAGCTCTTTGGTCTTCACCATAGTGGAGTTTGGAGTGTGACTGTTTGAGGTTGTGGACAGGTGTCTTTTATACTGATAACAAGTTAAAACAGGTGCCGTTAATACAGGTAATGAGTGGAGGACAGAGGAGCCTCTTAAAGAAGAAGATACAGGTCTGTGAGAGCCAGAAATCTTGCTTGTTTGTAGGTGACCAAATACTTATTTTCCACCATAATATACAAATAAATTCTTTCCAAATCAGACAATGTGATTGTCTGGATTTGTTTTCACATTTTATCTCTCATAGTTGAGGTATACCTATGATGAAAATTACAGGCCTCTCTCATCTTCTTAAGTGGGAGAACTTGCATAATTGGTGGCTGACTAAATACTTTTTTGCCCCACTGTATATCCTCGGCAGTATCTGAGGCTTTGTCTGCTTTTCCTATGTTACAGGGGAAGCACAAGAGGAAGTATAAGGTTTCTGATTCTGTTGCAATTGTGTCTAGTGTTTCTTCTCATAAGTCTGAGGAGGAAGATACTTCAGTAGCATCTGAGGGTGAAATCTCGGATTCTGATAGTGTAAATCCTTCTTCTGAACCTGAGGTTGCTTCCTTTAGGTTTAAGCTGGAGCACCTACGTTTGTTACTCAAGGAGGTTTTGGCTACCTTGGATGACTCTGAGGTGTCAGTCATGGTTATTCCTAAGAAATCTAGCACACTTAAGTTTTTTTATGTCCCTTCCTCTGTGGAAGTATTTCCTATACCAGATCGTGTTTCAGATATTATTGCACGACAATGGGAGAAGCCTGGGATTCCTTTTTCCCCTTCTCCAATTTTTAGGAAGATGTTTCATATTGCTGATTCTATTAAGGAATCTTGGCAGATGGTTCCTAAGGTGGAGGGAGCAGTTTCCACTCTGACCAAGAGGACCACTATTCTTATTGAGGACAGCTGTTCCTTTAAAGATCCTATGGATAAGAAGTTGGAAGCTTTGCTTAAAAAGATTTATGTTCACCAGGGGTATCAATGGCAACCGGCTGCATGTATTGCTACAGTTACTAGTGTGGGGGCATATTGGTTTGATGCATTGTCTGAATCTATTCAGCAAGATACCCCTCTTGAAGAAATTCAAGATAGAATCAAGACTTTGCAATTGGCTAATTTCTTTATTGCAGATGTTTCTCTACAGGTCATCAAGTTGGGAGCTAAAATTTCTGTTTTTACCATTTTAGCTTGCAGAGCTTTATGGTTAAAATCCTGGTCTGCGGATGTGTCCTCTAAGTCTAAGCTTTTGTCTATTCCTTACAAGTGTAAGACCTTGTTTGGGCCAGGTTTGGCTGAGATTATTTCTGATATTACGGGAGGGAAGGGGCATTCTCTTCCTCAGGATAAAATAAATAAACAGAAGGGGCAGAGTAATTTTCGTTCCTTTTGTAACTTCTCTGGTAAATCTTCCTCTACTTCCTCCAAGCAGGAACAGTTCAAGCCATTTTGGAAGTCAAATCAGTCTTGGAATAAGGGGAAGCAGTCCAGGAAGCCTGTTGCTGACTCAAAATCAGCATGAAGGGTCTGCCCCCGATCTGGGATTGGATCTTGTGGGGGGCAGACTCTCTTTCTTCACTAAAGCTTGGGTTCAAGATGTTCAGGATCCCTGGGTGGTAGATATCGTGTCCCAGGGTTACAAACTGGAGTTCAAGAATTTTCCTCCCAGAGGCAGGTTTCTTCTCTCCAGGTTATCTGTAAACCAGATAAATGGAGAGGGATTCTTACGTTGTGTTCAGAATCTTTCCGACATGGGAGTGATAGTTCCTGTTCCGGTTCAGGAACAGGGTCTGGGTTTTTATTCTAATCTCTTTGTTGTTCCCAAAAAGGAGGGAACTTTCAGACCTATTTTAGATCTCAAGAGTGTAAACAAGTTTCTCAGGGTTCCATCTTTCAAGATGGAAACTATTTGTTCCATTCTTCCTTTGGTTCAGGAAGGTCCGTTTATGACCACAGTGGATCTAAAGGATGCGTATCTGCATATTCCCATTCACAGGGATCATCACAAGTTCCTAAGATTTGCATTTCTAGACAAACATTTTCAGTTTGTAGCTCTTGCTTTTGGTCTGGCAACAGCTCCCAAAATGTTTTCAAAAGTCCTGGGAGCATTGTTGGCAGTGCTTCGATTGAAGGGTGTTGCAGTGACTCCTTATTTGGACGACATTCTAGTTCAGGCTCCATCTTTTCAACTAGCAAGCTCCCACAAGGAGTTGTTGTTGTCTTTTCTACGCTCCAATGGTTGGAAGGTGAATTTAGGAAAAAGTTAATTAATTCCAGCTACAAGAGAAAATTGAGAACATTCTGAGAAAATTCTGACAGAAGCAAGAAAGTCAAAGTTTTTCAATACGTGTCTTGCTCTTCATTCCCTTCCTCGGCTGTCAGTGGCTCAGTGCATGGAGGTTATTAGTCTGATGGTTTCAGTCATGGACATCATTCCATTTGCTCGGTTCCATCTCAGACCTCTGCAGTTCTGCTTGCTCAGGCAGTGGAACAGGGATTATGCGGATCTATCTCCAAAGATTGTTCTAGATCAGACATCCAGAGATTCTCTTCCATGGTGGTTGTCTCAGGATCTTCTCTCATGGAACTTGCTAAATCTGTCTGTCTGCTATCCACATATTCCAGGGGTGGACAATTGGGAAGTGGATTTTCTGAGCAGACAGACTTTTCATCCAGGTGACTGGGAACTTCATCCAGAGGTATTTTCCAGCTTGATTCTCAGTTGGGGGCAGCCGGAGTTGGATCTCATGGCATCTCGTCAGAATGCCATCTCCTGAGGTATGGGTCGAGGTCAAAGGATCCTCAGGCTGTTCTGATAGATGCTCTGGCAGTTCCTTGGACTTTCAGTCTGGCATATGTGTTCCCTCCATTTGCTCTTCTTCCTTGGGTCATTGCTCGAGTCAAACAAGAAAGGGCATCAGTGATTCTCATTGCTCTGGCGTGGCCTTTCAGAATCTGGTTTGCAGATCTGGTAGAGATGTCTTCCCTTCCACCTTGGTGTCTTCCATTAAGGAAGGAACTGCTTCTGCAGGGTCCCTTCCTTCATCCAAATCTCGTTTCTCTGAAGCTGACTGCTTGGAGATTGAATGCTTGATTCTTTCTAAGCGTGTTTTTTCTGAGTCATATGATTCAGGCTCGTAAGCCTGTGACTAGGAATATTTATTATAAGATTTGGCTATATATTTGTATTGGTGTGAATCCAAAGGCTACTCGTGGAGTAGAGTTAGGATTCCTAGGATTTTGTCTTTTCTCCAGGAGGGTTTGGAGAAAGGTTTATCTGCTAGTACCCTGAAGGGTCAAATTTCTGCTTTATCTATTTTATTGCACAAGCGCCTGGCGGAAGTGCCAGATGTTCATTCTTTTTGTCAGGCCTTGGTTAGAATTCGGCCTGTGTTTTAGTCTACTACTCCACCTTGGAGTCTTAATTTGGTTCTTAAAGTCCTTCAACATGCTCCTTTTGAACCTATGCATTCTTTGGATATTAAGATGTTATCTTGGGGGGGCGGAGCCTGGTAGCAAAGAGAACAGACATGTGAGTCTGGAGCTCTCCTGATAAAACTGGCTAAAAATGGACAAATATTCAATCCTATGATCACCTAAACTTTTTAAATGCATAGAGAGTGAAGGTAAATGCATATGCCAGCTCCTTAATGAACTGAGTATAGATTTGTGAACTGTGAAGCTATTTCAGGGTAATTGCGTACTGGGGCCTTCAGCAACTGTCAGGATTGCGTAGCTGAGACCTCCTCTAATACATATGAAGTATCATATTCTTAAAATTTCTAAATGGATCCGGAGGCTGCACTGCACAAGTTTGAGGCTAAAGTCTGTGGGATATTGGAAGAGCACTTTTCCGAGCTTAGCTGGTCATTTGCACAGCTCCTTGCACAAATTTGCACCTTACATGGCACACAAGATGGCGCCGCCATTTCAGAACTCACGACGACAACGCACTCGACTCCCATATACATGTTGGATGAATGTGTATCCTTAGCAGCAGCTGTTACCAGGACAGGAGTGTGCGACCATGACCCCAGATCAAATGCCGAGAGATTGCAGTACAGCACAAGAGTATCGGATCTCGGCTATAACTCACCGGACCTGGAAGAAGCTGAGGTTGGGAAACTAGGTCTGCCATCTTTACATATACCGGACAGCTATGCACTTTTGGAAACAGCTGAGTTCCCGGCAGGAGGGTGTGAGCACTGTTACGGCTCAGATGGGGAAAGATAGCAGAACAGCATGGGAATGCCGAATCTACAATATACCATACTGGGCATATTTAAGGAGGCAGAGGAGAGCGTATATACGGAGGGCCCCAGAAGAGCGATGCCACACCAGTCGATCCGCATGGCTGATCTATGCTTTCCATTTTATAGATGGATGCGAACCTCAGCTAGTTTGTGCCTAACGCTTAGCAAGGATGTACTGGTCTTAGCTACACAGAAACTTGTTTTTGGAAATGACTGTGTACCTCACACCTCGAGTTACACAGAAATAGCTGGTGTAGGCTGAAATAGCATGACATTCTGCAGGGAACCGGGGATATACACCCAGTCTAACGAACACCGTTTGCTGCCACATCTCATGTTATAGATGTTTGCCAATTATATTATTTTTATGTCAGTCTATTATGATAACTACTATGTTTGATGTATATGATTTTGACATTTGTATTGTTGGATGTTTGTTCTAGAGGTCTACGGCGCTCCCCACTTGCATGCCACTCTTAGTAAAGTTCTGTATTTGCCTAATTTATATTAGGCTTCAGCAATCCTCAGAGCTCAGTTTTAGTTAGTTAGAATTGTTACAGCAGTCTGATGTAAAAAGACATTACAGCTTGTTAACCCCCTTATTTGTACAGTAGCACAGCTTATCCTACTCACATGCCCTATCTAAAGCTGAGTCCAATTAGGACATTTAACATTTTGACTACAGTCTCTACATGAGGCTAATGTAATGTAATGTTACCTCCTAAATTAAGCAGAGGAAATTAGCATAGGAGGCTCATCGTTGACTAAACCTATATATATCTAATCCCATATTATAGTATTTTTAAGCTCACTCAGGACAAGGGGGATCATGCTATTCCGCACCCCATACTATTTTACCTCATAAATTACCTAATGACTAAAAATCCAGTGCCGGGATTTGATTAACTAAGTTTAACTAGAGCTCTTAGCTCTGGGGTGTCCACTTCGTACATAGGCAAGGAATCCCCTCCTGAGGAAGTCTATATGGGATTACCTAGTATGACGCTTAAACCCTATGGTTGGCATCCTAATCCGGAAATAGCTTATTATTTTGGCATGGTTTGGCTTCTGCAGTTGCCCACTCACACAGATATGGCTCAGACTATCAGCTCCGCTCTCACAGATGGGGAGATCTCATACCTAAAATTGATAAATATTGGCATATTTTTATTATATGATGGGGCTAAAATCTGCTCCGCCGTTAATATATCTACTAAGCTACATGCATTGCTTGGGCCTATGTCTGGTACCTACATGTCAATATAGTCATAATGTGTTTGGGAACTTTTACACAACAGGGTGCTTGGATATCCAGATTAGGCGATATTATATCAGTCTATATCAATTGCTAAGCTAACATACCCCTTGGTGGCCTGAGAACATGCTCCTATTTGTTTTTGTTAGTAATAGTAGTTTTCATTAGGCATGTATCTTCCAAAATAGCTATATCTACCTAGAAAATGTGCTGACAGCAAGCTTTGTTTTTAGCAGGGGTCTAATACTCACATAATGGAGCAAGCCGGACAAATGTGGTGTGGGTTAGCTAGAATTTCCCTCGCTACGCTATTGAGGACAGCTTAATTCCTTTTTATTCTCATATTACCAGACTTACATAGACATATTTTTAGAATGAGAACATACAAGCTAGCACCCACTATTGTGGTTTTATATACAGTTATACTACTGTATTAAGTTATATAGGTACCTGTTTCTGTTGTTTAAATCCTATGTTATTATTATCCGACATGTTATATATTATTACTATTTCCCCTAAATATTTATATATATGATATATAATGAATAGAGCTTCTTGAATGAGATCTGAATAATTGTTATCCCAATCAGCTAGATGACCTGACTGTCGTATTTACATAGACATATTATGAGAATTAGAACATACAAGCTAGCACTCACTATTCTAAAGGTTAAAGAGTAATATGCATTGGACATCGCATCCTATGACACCTCTATCCCCATATACTTTTATTTACTATAATATCCCCAGGTTTCTGATTTATAGGGCCCTCAGCTCCTACAACATTTCTTCACCGACTGTATCTCCCCTCACCCTTTCCCGCTCTACAACTGTGAGCGGATCATATCCACCATCCCTTAACCGTCTGTGTCCAGTGGTGACAACACTCCTGAGGGGAGATACTGCATGAATACTGCATAAATACTCCTTAGATTCTTTTCCCATAGAGCTCCAGTAGTGATACCTCAACTTAACTGAATTGGAGCCATACCCGCCCCTTCTTGATAACCATTGCAAATCATACATAATCGCCACATAGTCTAGTTCTATATGCCACGTATCGTTTTATGATAACTAATTGACCTAGTCAATTAACATTTTTATGGTCTCCCGCCCCCCCATTGCTGTTGACCATTATTATTTTGAAAGATATTGTTAAATAGAAAAATTATCCACATAGCGGTGCTTACCCGCTGATATTTCCCCAACTTCCCTCTCGCTCTATACTTTGTTCTTGGTATCAAGACTCATTAATAATAAGAAGCACTCAGTTCTTTGACAAGCTAAACTAATAGAGAGCCAGTTTTCGGACTGGCTTAGCAGCTGTATATGCTGGTCCTTTGGTGTTGATGTTGATATATTAATAGATTCATAAGTTCTTAAGGAATTCATAATAAATTGGGTCTCCTTAGTAGCTACAATGCCCCTTCAGAATGTGTTTTAACACAATGGCCTGGAATAATAGCTACTTTCATTACGATATAAAACATAAAAGGAGGTTTTCAATTATAGTTTGACACCTATTATATGTTTCTTTTCTTTGTCATATTTTTCTTGAGATAATCATTGCTATGTCATGTAACGTTTATGTGTCATGTTTTTTTCTGTATGTTAACATTATAAAAAACCCTCAATAAAATATTATTTAAAAAAAAAAAAAAAAAGATGTTTTCTTGGAAGGTTTTGTTTCTGGTGGCTATTTCTTCGTCTCAAAGAGTTTCGGAGCTTTCAGCCTTACGGTATGAATTGGCTTTTCTTACTTTTCACTCTGATAAGGTAGTTCTGCGTACTGCCTTGGTTGTTTATGATAAGAATATTAATCAAGAGATTGTTGTTCCTTCTTTGTGTCCTAATCCTTCTTCTCATAAGGAGCATTTGTTGCACAACCTGGATGTGGTTCGTGCATTGAAATATTATTTGCAGGCGACTAAGGATTTTTGCCAGTCTTCTTCTTTATTTGTTGTCTTTTCTGGGAAGTGTAAGGGTAAGAAAGCTACGGCTACTTCTCTTTCTTGTTGGTTGAGGAGTGTTATTCGCTTGGTCAGCAGCCTCCTGAGAGAATCACGGCTCATTCCATGGGGGCTGTTTAATCTTCTTGGCTTTCAAAAATGGAGCTTCTGTAGATCAGCTTTGCACGGCTGTGACTTGGTCATCTCTGCAAACTTTTTCTAAATTTTACAGATTTGATACTTTTGCTTCAGCAGAGGCTTCTTTTGGGAGAAAGGTTCTTCAAGCAGTGGTGCCTTCTGTTTAGGTTAACTGTCTTGTCCCTCTCTTATCATCCATGTCTTCTAGCTTGGGTATTGGTTCCCAACAGTAATTAAGATAATCCGTGGACTTACCGTGTCATTAGAAAGAAAACATAATTTTTTCACTGTGTCAAGAAATAAATACATTTATCAGGTAAGAATAAATTATGTTTTTTTGTGGATTGTTATTTTTAATTTTATTTTTATTATCCTTTTTTTAATTAGCGATTTAGACATTTTTATTATTGTTATATACGAAATATTATTTTAAACAATAGTTTAAATCATGTTTATTCTCAAACAATGAATTGAAAAAACTAATTCTGAATATTTTTTTCACAAGCACTCTTTTGGACCTAGATGATAAAAAAGTTAAAGTGTTGGTAAGTTATCTGTTATTCATTTTGCTAATATTATTGTTATATTTTTTTAAATGTAATAATGTATGAATTAAAAAAAATATTTAATTAATTGTAATTTTGTTAACGTTAAAATATGATATAATAAGCTTATTTTAAAAAAAAATGACATTGTAATTTATGTTCGAATTCAATTACTATTGATGTTTTAAAGTTTATTTTACTAGAAGTTTTGGGTTTTATTATTTATATATTTATTTTATTAGTTAGTATTTTTTTTAAAAAATCCTTATTTTAAAATACACATGAGTATTTTGGAGGAAGAAAGGAATTCACAGCCTTTAATGTTTGATGCCTCACAGACACATCTGTGGGATCCAAGAAGAAATCCAGAACAGTTACAAATACTATTTAAATTAGCATCTACTTCAACATAAAGTAGTTAAGAGGAAATTGAAAAATTAGAAAGTTTGAAAAATTTAAATTGGTGTAGGTGAAAACTGCGAAATGATGCCAACAGTTATATAAAGTATTTGTTCCAGAGAGATAGATAGGGTAACTGAGAAAATTCCACATGGAAGTGCTTGAATTTGTGAAGCCATTTTTTTATAGAGAATATCTTTATCAAGTTAAATAGATTTCTTCAAGTTATTCTCTAATTCATTTGATAGGTGGACAAAATATCACAGAAAGGTAATATGTTATTTATATTTTGTAATTATACATTGCAAAATTTAATGTAAAGATAAATATTTTTCTCAACTTTCTTCTATATGTATATTGTACATTTTAAAAAATAATTTACTTTGAAATAGTTTATGCAATCATAAATATTCACCTAAATTACAAGTTTTGTGGTACGCCTATACTGCTGGAAAATTGGCCTTTGCCCGTGGAATGGAAGCTCCCCAGTATTACAAGTCACAACTATACCTCTATACCACTAGCGTTTTAGCCTGTACCGCAGCGATCCATTCTGCAGTCAAAAAATGGCTTTTGAGTGTGGAATATTCAGCTCACCCGTATTACAAGTTGTTCGGTCAGGCTATTACATTAGCGTTATAGCTTATACCGCATTGATCCATTCCTCTATCAAAGAACAGTAGTTATGGATTTTGCGAAACAAAAACGTTTCACAAAATTCATAATAAAAATGTTATAAAGTACACTAACACCCATAAACTACCTATTAACCCCTAAACCACCCTCCCCCCGCATCGCGAATGCTATAATAAACCTGTTAACCCCTATTCCATCACCCACCCTATTCGCCAACACTAAAATAAAGTATTAACCCCTAATCCGCCATCCCGCATCTCTAATACTAAAATAAACCTATTAACCTCTAAACTGCCAGCCCCCCCCCATCATTTATACTAAAATAAACCTATTAACCCCTAAACCACTGGCCCCCCACACACCTTTCTAACTTTAAATGAAAGATACAATATAAGTACCTTAAAATAAATAAAAACTGAGAAATAAAAAAACGTAAGCTTAAACTATAAATAAAACTAATATTACTTTTTTAACCAAATAAAATATACCAACAATAAAAAAAATACATTACAAAATTTAAAAATCCTAACACTACGAAAAAAAACAAAGGGGCATATTTATCAAGCTATGAAGCAGCTGCTCCATATCTTGTCCGCCTACTCTGAGGCGGCAGACAGAAATCAACACGATCGAATTCGATTGGGTTGATTGACAACTGAATCTGCAGGGGGCGGCATTGCACCAGCAGTTCACAAGTACTGCTAGTGCAATGATAAATGCAGAGAGCGTATGCTGTTGGCATTTATCGATGAGCAGTGGACATGATCCCCAATATCGGATCATGTTCGCTCGCACTATGATAATTAGGCCCCTATGTCTAAAATTCTGAAACCCCCTCAAAAAACTAAGATTACAGAAAATAACAAACAACATTATCCAAAATAATAAAATTTAAACCTAATCTAATACCCCTATAAAAACAAAAAAGCCACCCCAAAATAAAAATAACCCCTAATCTAACAATAAACTACCAATAGCCCTTAAAAGGGCCTTTTGTAGGGCATTGCCCTGAAGCAATCAGCTCTTTTTTGAAAAAAATTACAAAGCCCCCCCTAACAGTAAAAAAACAAACAAAATAAAAAGACCTAACTAAAAAAAACCTAAGCTACCCATTGCCCCTAAAGGGGCATTTGTATGGACATTGCCCTTAAAAGGGCAACCAGCTCTTTTGCTGCCCATTAAAAAAAAAAAAGCCCTGATCTAAAACAAAAAAACACACCCCAAAAAACAAACAAACAAACCTAATACTAACTCAGAAATAAGTACTCACCATTCCTGAAGTCTGGCGGTGAAGGTCTTCTTCCAGATGGCTCCATCTTCATCCAGGGGTCGCAGAGCTGATGTGCGCGGAGGTCGGCCTGTATGCGGCGGTCATCGGGAACTACGTGGAGGCTCCTCTTCATGCGATCTCCACCGCACACTGAAGCTTGAATGCAACGTTCTTGTTTTATATTGGGGTACCTTGCATTCCTACTGGCTGAAATATTCAAATCAGCCAATAGGATGAGAGCTGCTTAAATCCTATTGGCTGATTTGAACATACATTTGTGCTATTATATTGTCTTTTTATTTTGCACTTGTTAATTATGCAATTCTACTTTATTTAATGTTCCTTTAATGAGACTATTGATAGCTCTTCTAAAAGCCTTGGCCTCCATAGCCAGAGATGATGTGGACTCGGACCCCTGTACTATTTGGACATCTAAAATGTTCTTAGATTTCTCCTCCATTATTGTATAGGTACAATAATTAGCTGAAATGCCTGGGCTTTCACATTGCCCATCATCTGTGACTGTGATAGCTTTCAGGGCAACTGCAGTTTGGTTTCTCTCATTCTTCGAATATGTGTAAATTGCTGGGAATAGATACTGGTGCTGATATTTATAATATGTTTGTTTACTAACTAAACTTAAGCCCATGTATTTGCAAAATTTCTTAATCTTGTCATATTGGTTTCCATGGAAGAACATGCCAGTGTCACCCCGCTGCTCCTCGAGTCCCGGCTTCAGGCACCGGCGATGATGTCATTGCCGCTCGCCTCCCATCCTGATGCCAGGCCGGACCTCTCCTGTGGCTCTAAACCTCACCTATGTAAGTACCTCAGTTGCTTTCACCTGTGCCCAGGTATAGGTGTTACTGTGTGTGCTCCTGGGTGCTGTATTTCTTATTGCTGGATTGCCATATCATTACTGAACTCTGCCTGTCTGACCACTCTGCTTGCTTAACCCTTGTACTGCTGGATTGCCATATCCTTACTGAACTCTGCCTGTCTGACAACTCTGCTTGCTTAACCCTTGTACTGCTGGATTGCCATATTGTTACTGAACTCTGCCTGTCTGACCACTCTGCTTGCCTAACCCTTGTACTGCTGGATTGCCATATCATTACTGAACTCTGCCTGTCTGACCACTCTGCTTGCTTTCCCTTGTTGCTAACACCTGCCTGTTCCTGACCATTCTATTGGTTTTCCCCTGTTTCCCCTGAACTGCTATTCTGCCGGACTCTGCCTGTCTTGACCATTCTCTGGCTTCATCATATTGTCGGGAAGGACTACCCTGTCTACCGTAAGTACTGCTTACCTTATTTCATAAACTCACTCTGTTCTGGGATATTTCCTATCTTTCTATTTGACTACTGGCCAAGATTACTGACCAAGTTTGGTCTGATAGGGAAATATCCCACGAGCATTACAGCCAGGATATTTCCAATGTACTTTTTACCAATTGTTGTTTGACTTTTCTACAGAGTACTGTTATGACCATCTTCACATTCGCCAGAAACTATTAACATTGTACCAACAACAAATCTTTGTAAAGACATTATTGTAGCTTCACAATTCTTGGACAACCTGCACGGAATTAATTTTAATAATTCCTCCAAGCATTTGTCAAATACAATGTTTTTTTGTTCTTGAACAGCTTCTTTATTTGTAGATTCCACTATCTTCGAAAATTCAGATTCTTCCATAGTTTCTGGTATAAAGCTAGGGTCTTTAGACTTGTGTTCAATGTTTCTAATTAATGAAAGATCTACACTTTCAAGACTTCTTTCAGCGATAGATAGGTCTTCAATTTCTTGTTCTTCTATAATAGGTGCATTCTCTCTTTCTGGCAATTTTTTAATAGGGGATTCCATTTCTACACTTAAAATGTTGACATTACTGAAAGTTGTTGTACTTTGAATAGTCATCTTCTCTTTAATCATGTCACAGTTCAATTCAGAATCTGCTTAAATAAAAGGACCAAATGTGCAGATCAATAATTTGTAGTTATCATACTTAAATTAATAAGTTTATTTGTCCCTATCTGAATCTTTAAACCAACTATACTGTTTAGTATTATGATTCAGATAGAGTTTAATTTACCACTATATAATTATATGTTGTTTTATCTTATACAAACACATAACTACAGTGTGGATTTGAATATAGTATGTTAAATAAAGCAACAATGAGAATATAATGGTACTCTTTGGTTGATAGAAACTTTCCTATAAGATAATATTATCATCTGTGAGTGCACTGATCAGATAACTAACAATGAATGTACGTTAGAATGACATGGTAAATGTTCCGGTAATAGTTATAACCTTTAAATCCAATTCAAAAATAGAGTATGATATGTCAACAAAAGTACTTTAGGCGGTTTGAGTAGCAAAAGCTGTTTACCCAAAAGCGGTAAGTACTTACACGCTGAAGAGAGGGAGAGGAGACACAGACTGCAGCTGCGGCACAAGTAAGTTTAAGCGCGAAGTCCGTTTCACAGAAGGAGGCGGTCCTGAGGCGGAGAATCCTGTAACAGCGTAAGCTGTCAGAATACAGAGAGACTGATAGTTCCAATAGGAGAAGGCTTGGTTGAATCCAATACAGGAGTGATACTCAATTACAAGCAATGAAGGGGAGAAAATGAGGTCCTTATAAAGGAAGCGATGCCAGCATTCTTAAAGGTACAGTGTACAAGGCTCACTATATGACAGGTCCCCCACCCAAGGAAAACCTCCAGGTTTTCAAAAAGTGGGTCTATCCGGATGCCGTCTATGGAAAAGATTTATCAATCGAGGAGCAGAGACCTGTGAAGCAGATACCCAGGAGTCATCATCTGGAGAATAACCAGACCAGCGAACAAGATACTGTAAGTCCCCACGGTATAGTCTAGAGTCTATAATGTCAGAAACCTCATAATCCTCTTCCGAAGTTTGAGCTTCAGGGATAGCAGTTAAAGGGACTGGTTGTGACCGAACCGGCGAGTATGGTTTCAGCAAGGAGACATGGAATGACGGATGTATACGGAAATTCTCAGGTAACTTCAGGACTACTGCGTTGGGGTTAATGATCTTAGTGATTGGAAATGGTCCAGTATATAACTGGTTAAACTTTGCCTTAGAGGCCGGGATTTTCAGATGCCGGGTGGATAACCAAACAGAATCACCAACTTTATAATCAGGTGCTGGTCGCCTTCTGAGGTTATAATAACGTTGGTGTTGGGTTTGTGCCTGTTGAATATTTTCCTTTAATAGGTTAAAAGATTGTGCTATAGAGTTCACCAAGTTATTAACAACTGGACATGGCACATGGATGTTACGGTGAAACTCATAATCTGGATCAAATCCGTAATTTGCAAAGAACGGAGTCATTTGAGTGGAAGCATTCTTAGTATTGTTATAGGCAAATTCAGCAGTTGCCAAAAAATCTGCCCACTTCTCTTGTTGTTGAGAACAATGAATTCTCAAATATTGTTCCAAGGACTGATTAGTACGTTCACACTGTCCATTGGTCTGTGGATGATAAGATGTGGTTAGTTTTCTTGTGATATTCAACTTTTGACATAATGATTGCCAGAATTTCGAGGTAAATTGACTTCTTCGATCAGTTAAAACACTAGTTGGAAGACCATATAATTTAACTATATGGTATAAAAATAGGTCAGTTGTTTGTGAAGCAGTGGGTAATGCTAGTAAAGGTAGGAAATGCGCCATTTTAGTAAAAAGATCAATCACCACTAATATTGTGGTGTAATTTTTTGAAGTTGGTAGTTCTACAATGAAGTCCATTGCGACTTCCTTCCAAGGCCGTTCTGGGATGGGTAGAGACATTAAATATCCAAAGGGCTTTTTATGTTCCTTTTTATATTGAACACAAGTTGTACAAGTATGGACATATTCCTCAACTGTTTTCCACATTTTTGGCCACCAGTATTTCCTTCTTAATAAATGATAGGTGTTTTGAACACCTGGATGACCATTAAGAATGGAATCATGGTTTTGTTGTATAATGCTTCCCTGTAAAGTAGGGGGTATATACAATAAATTCCCAAAATAGTACAACCCATCAGAACGTTTTGTGAGGTTGTATTTTTCTGGGTTACAGTCTCTACCTTGTGAATATTCTTTCTCTTGTTCTTGACTCAAGGTACAAGAAATTAATTGCGTAATTGGTAGTACAGTACCAAGTAGAGATCTTTTGTTATCTGGCAAAGTCTGTCTAGATAATGCGTCTGCTTTCTTATTCCTTGAACCTGGTCTGTATTGAATATGGAAATTAAACCTGGAGAAAAACAAACTCCATCTGAGCTGTCTTGAGGATAATGTGCAATTAGTTTGTAAATATTCTAAGTTTTTATGGTCTGTATAAACTAAAATTGGCGTCTCAGTCCCTTCCAATAAATGTCTCCAATTTTCAAAAGCTGACTTAATGGATAGGAGCTCCTTTTCTCCAATAGGGTAGTTAATCTCTGCTGGAGACAGATATCTAGAAAAATATGCCACAGGGTGCATAGGTTCTGAGAGACTTTTCCTTTGAGACAAAATAGCACCCAAAGCACAATCAGACGCATCCACCTCAAGTACAAACTGCTTGGTGGGGTCTGGGAATTGTAGGATGGGTGCTGTAGTGAAACTATTTTTAAGAGTTTCAAATGCTCGTTGTGCTTCTGTACTCCAAATAAATGGTACATGTTTTCCTGTGAGTCTTGTCAATGGTTTCACAATATGTGAAAAATTGTTAATAAATTTACGGTAAAAATTTGAAAAACCTAAAAAACTTTGTAATTCCTTTACTGTAGTTGGTCTTGGCCAGCCTGTTATAGCTGATATTTTTGTATCTTCCATGTTGATACCTTCAGCCGTTATTCTATAGCCTAAAAAAGAGATATCTTGTGTGTGAAAGATACATTTTTCAGGTTTAGCAAAGAGCTGATTCTCTCTGAGTCTTGATAAAACGGTTGTAACATGTTTGATATGTTGTTCCAAAGACTCAGAATAAATTAAAATATCATCCAAATAAATTATAACACAGACATCCAATAAATCTCTAAATATCTCATTTATGAAATACTGGAATGTTGCGGGGGCATTACAGAGCCCGAATGGCATCACAGTATATTCGTACAATCTGTACCTAGTACGAAATGCTGTGAGCCATTCGTCTCCCTTCCTTATACGAATTAGATTATAGGCACCCCTTAAATCTAATTTGGTAAAGATAGAAGCATTACCCAAGCGTTCGATTAATTCTGTTATTAAGGGTAAGGGATATCGATTTTTTAGTGTGACCTTATTTAGTTGCCTGTAATCAATGATAGGTCTAAGACTACCATCTTTGTTACAAACAAAAAACATTCCAGCTGCTGCTGGTGAGGTGGATGGTCTTATGAACCCCTTTTGTAAATTTTCATCTAGATATTGTTTTAGATGTGAAAGTTCGGGTTGAGATAGGGGGTAAATATGACCATGAGGTATTGGAGAACCAGGTAACAATTCGATTGGACAATCGAATGCCCTATGAGGGGGCAAAGACTCTGCCTCTTTTTTGTCAAAGACATCTCAAAATGAGGTGTATTCTTTAGGTATAGAGTCTAAAGTTTTGTCTGAATCTGAATGTATAATACAGATTTTAGACTGACAGCAGTTTCTGCAGTGTACAGAAGAAAATTTAATTTTATTTGTAGACCAATCAATAATTGGTTGATGTTGTTGTAGCCATTTTAATCCCAGAATTATTGGAAATAAGGGAGAAGGTGTTATGTCAAATTATATCTCCTCTATATGTCCTTCTTGTGTTCTCATAACTACATTATGTGTCTGATGTGTGATTGAACCATTAACTGCCTGACTACCATCAAAAACTCTTAAAACATAGGGATGATTAATGTTTTTTATTGGTATATCATGTTTACACACCACATGATAATCTATGAAGTTGCTTGTTGCACCAGAGTCAATGAGTGCTTTCAAGGTAATCACTTTTGAACCCCACTGCAAAGAAATAGGTAAAAAACAATAAGTTGAATTTCTACTACAGTTATTAGGAGATCTTGGTATCATATGTTTCTCACCTTTCTTTGTTTTCAGTAGGTTAGGACATTCCTTGACCTCATGTTCTTTGGCAGCACAATAAAGGCAAAGATTATTATCCCTTCTTCTTTTCTTTTCTTCCATGGATAGAGGGCCCCTAATCACTCCTATTTCCATAGGTTCATCAGGAGTTTTATACTGTTGAGAACTAATAGGATTAACTATTCTCTTTACTACAGGTTCCTGACTAAATCTTTCTCTCTTTCTTTCCCTCAATCTTCTATCTATGTTAATAGATAATGACATTAAATTGTCTAAGGTATCTGGAATATCAACTCGTGAAAGTTCATCTTTTAATGCATCTGACAATCCAAGTCTAAATTGATTCCGCAATGAAATATTATTCCATTGTGAATCTTTAGATACTCTCTTAAATTCTGCTATGTAATCCTCCACGGGCCTTTTCCCTTATTTAATGGCTCTCATAGCATTTTCTGATGTTATCTGTTTACAAGGGTCATCATACAGAAGGGCCATAGCTTGGAAAAAATCCTCCAAACTGTCCAAGATAGGGTCATTTAGTTCAAAATAAGAGTTAGCCCATGATCTAGGTTCTCCTCTTAAATAAGATATTACTGTTAGAACTCTCTGTTTATCTGTGGTATAAGTTTTAGGTCTGAGGGTGAAAAGTAAATAACAAGAGTTTTTGAAGTCACGAAATTGACTTCTGTCACCAAAATTTTTTTCTGGTGGTGATACATTTGGCTCATTGGTAGAATCTACAGTTAACTGTTTTGGAGTTACTGTGTCTTTAAGGATATCTTTTAATGTCTGGTTTTCTAATTGAAGTTGTCTTAACCCTTGTGAGAGCTGATCTACCCTCTGAGATAAATTATAGACATGTGAAGGTATTTCTGCTTGATCCATCTTTTGGCTTGTAATTCTGTCACAGTTCAATTCAGAATCTGCTTAAATAAAAGGACCAAATGTGCAGATCAATAATTTGTAGTTATCATACTTAAATTAATAAGTTTATTTGTCCCTATCTGAATCTTTAAAACCAACTATACTGTTTAGTATTATGATTCAGATAGAGTTTAATTTACCACTATATAATTATATGTTGTTTTATCTTATACAAACACATAACTACAGTGTGGATTTGAATATAGTATGTTAAATAAAGCAACAATGAGAATATAATGGTACTCTTTGGTTGATAGAAACTTTCCTATAAGATAATATTATCATCTGTGAGTGCACTGATCAGATAACTAACAATGAATGTACGTTAGATTGACATGGTAAATGTTCCGGTAATAGTTATAACCTTTAAATCCAATTCAAAAATAGAGTATGATATGTCAACAAAAGTACTTTAGGCGGTTTGAGTAGAAAAAGCTGTTTACCCAAAAGCGGTAAGTACTTACACGCTGAAGAGAGGGAGAGGAGACACAGACTGCAGCTGCGGCACAAGTAAGTTTGAGCGTGAAGTCCGTTTCACAGAAGGAGGCGGTCCTGAGGCGGAGAATCCTGTGACAGCGTAAGCTGTCAGAATACAGAGAGACTGATAGTTCCAATAGGAGAAGGCTTGGTTGAATCCAATACAGGAGTGATACTCAATTACAAGCAATGAAGGGGAGAAAATTAGGTCCTTATAAAGGAAGCAATGCCAGCATTCTTAAAGGTACAGTGTACAAGGCTCACTATATGACAAATCATAAGGGATTAAATGCCCTACTTCTCCTGAGTGTCTGCTTGTAACCTAATTTAACCATAACTTAACACTTAACATATACTTATTGTAAATAAATAACAACTCAACACAGTTTGTGGGTGAAAGACCCGTGGGTCGCATTTATTGATACCAGCCATGGAACTGGCAACGGCAGTTCAACTAACCATGGGTGGCGGCAATCGGGGCCTACATTGTAACTATGAATAACCCCTTCTAGAAAGTGGCCAAGTGACACTGCTGCAGACCACAAGGCGGAGATACTCACGCAACTTAATATTTAGGGGTTTCTCGGCCTGTCAATAATTAGCCCGAGCACGCCCAAGTATACCAAGCCTGTGACGTCACCCTGGCTGCAATGGCCGTTATTCAAATCTCCTTCCAGCCTGCAGCCGTGATCCTGACCACCCGCCAGAGTAGGGTGCCAACATTAAAAACTCCAAACCAGTAGGTCCAGCCTTGACTTGATGAGCAGCATGTCAGTAACTGGGGAGCTCAAGTTACCGTCCTTGGACTTAAGGAAGTAGTTTGAGTAATCCTCTTCCAGCCTCAGACACCTAGTCCCAAATAGAGACACTAAAGAAGGAACGATTGCCGCCTTATATATAACTAATTCAAATTGATAATGCATCACAAATGCCAATCAGCGATGCATAGCAAATTCAAATCAATAATGCAATAACAAATTCAAATCAACAGTGCATAAACAATTCAAATCAACAGTGTATAACAGGGATGGGAGGGTGGGGAAAGATCTTCTAGGAGTCCACAGGAACAAAGAGGAAGTGGAATCCCTGCACATCCTCTTTATAAGGTTGGTAGACCCCTCCCAACCCAATGCAACATTGTAACTAACACACACACACAGCAGCACTCACTCAACCAGGCCTTAACCCTTAGCTACGCTCCGGGCTATTTGCCCTGCACTTTCTTAAGGGATTAAATGCCCTACTTCTCCTGAGTGTCTGCTTGTAACCTAATTTAACCATAACTTAACACTTAACATATACTTATTGTAAATAAATAACAACTCAACACAGTTTGTGGGTGAAAGACCCGTGGGTCGCATTTATTGATACCAGCCGTGGAACTGGCAACGGCAGGTCAACTAACCACGGGTGGCGGCAATCAGGGCCTACATTCTAACTATGAATAACCCCTTCTAGAAAGTGGCCAAGGGACACTGCTGCAGACCAAAAGGCGGAGATACTCACGCAACTTAATATTTAGGGGTTTCTCGGCCCGTCAATAATCAGCCCGAGCATGCCCAAGCATACCAAGCCTGTGACGTCACCCTGGCCGCAATGGCCATTATTCAAACCTCCTTCCAGCCTGCAGCCGTGATCCTGACCACCCGCCAGAGTAGGGTGCCAACATTAAAAACTCCAAACCAGTAGGTCCAGCCTTGACGAACAGCATGTCAGTAACTGGGGAGCTCAAGTTACCGTCCTTGGACTTAAGGAAGTAGTTTGAGTAATCCTCTTCCAGCCTCAGACACCTAGTCCCAAATAGAGACACTAAAGAAGGAACGATTGCCACCTTATATATAACTAATTCAAATTGATAATGCATCACAAATGCCAATCAGCGATGCATAGCAAATTCAAATCAATAATGCAATAACAAATTCAAATCAACAGTGCATAACCAATTCAAATCAACAGCGCATAACAGGGATGGGAGGGTGGGGAAAGATCTTCTAGGAGTCCACAGGAACAAAGAGGAAGTGGAATCCCTGCACATCCTCTTTATAAGGTTGGTATACCCCTCCCAACCCAATGCAACATTGTAACTAGCACACACACACAGCAGCAGCACTCACTCAACCAGGCCTTAACCCTTAGCTACGCTCCGGGCTATTTGCCCTGCACTTTCTTAAGGGATTAAATGCCCTACTTCTCCTGAGTGTCTGCTTGTAACCTAATTTAACCATAACTTAACACTTAACATATACTTATTGTAAATAAATAACAACTTTGTGGGTGAAAGACCCATGGGTCGCATTTATTGATACCAGCCGTGGAACTGGCAACGGCAGGTCAACTAACCACGGGTGGCGGCAATCAGGGCCTACATTCTAACTATGAATAACCCCTTCTAGAAAGTGGCCAAGGGACACTGCTGCAGACCACAAGGCGGAGACACTCACACAACTTAATATTTAGGGGTTTCTCGGCCCGTCAATAATCAGCCCGAGCACGCCCAAGCATACCAAGCCTGTGACGTCACCCTGGCCGCAATGGCCATTATTCAAAACTCCTTCCAGTCTGCAGCCGTGATCCTGACCACCCGCCACAAGAGACCGACCTGCATATTAAATGGTCCTGACTCTTGCCGCCACCCTATACCCTTAGGAGTAATGCCTGCCTGATGTTCTGCAAGAACAGATCTACTCCTGCCGGTTCTAAATGAACCCCATCCTGCCTATATAAACCCTTATGGGCTGCTGAGATGTTCCCGTGCTCTATCACAAAACCCTCGAGGTCTACTACCTGCTTCCTCAGGTCCCTATTGATCTTTTTTCTGACCTGAAAAGCCGCTTTGTGACACACCATGTGCCTCCATCTCAATCTAGGGAACACATTCGACCACCCGATTCGCACACCTGGAAACCAGAGTTTGAACTGCCGCAGGTCTGACTGCATTGCCCTAATTAAATCCAATGTGGGAATGGCTCCCACATCGTTTCCACCGGCATGTAAAATCAGAATGTGGGGTTTCTCCCACCTTCTCGCTGCGTTTTGTAGCAATGCAGGCAGGTCTGCCCAGGCCAAGCCTCTGCACCCTAGCCAACGTAATACAGCCCTGGACGAAGGGAATCCTAGCTGCTGTCCTCCTGGCATGGCTGCAGCTCTAATTGCGGCCCAGTGCACATAAGAATGGCCATCGATCCACACCCGTACAGGACCTGGACGTGTTTCTGAAACAAAGAAAACAAGAGTTAGCTTGCCTGCAATGGACCAGATCCTCATCAAACCTTGGCCCACTCCTCTTTAGGTATCACCCCTACAAGCCCCAAGCCCTTGTTACCCCTGCCACATTCACCCCTGCTCTCAAGCGTACAGTGGCCTTATATAGGACTTGTACCGCTGCGACCTCCACCGCCCTAATGAGCGAATGCCATCCGAGGACCAACCCAGCTCTGCCGCTAATGTCGCCGCCCCCACTCGGAAGGAGTGCGGGGGAATCCGGGACCCATCCAGACCAGCCTTCTGTGCTACCCTACCTAAATCCTTCCCAAACTGGTATCTAGTCAGCGGGTCCCCATTAGCATGTATCAGGAACCTGGAGGAGCCTCCTGGCCGCACTTCCAGGTATGAAGATACCAAACGTACTGGGCAATAGGTGACCCCTGGCTGCCCCGGAAGGGAAAGCCAAGCCCCCTGGCCCTCCTGGTCCATTTTGGACCTGGGAATGAACAAAACAACGGAGTCATCCACCAACCTCACATGATTATGCATGACCCCCCCATGACTGCCGTCTTGGTGTGCGGGACCAACTCGCCCACCCTCAATGCACCATGAAACGCCAGGCCGGAGGCCGCCCCAAAGAGCTGAACCCTGAAAGGCAAGGAACAGATCTCCGGCAGAGCCACCAGCAACTTTACCATTCGCTCCGCCGTAATGGGCTCCCTGGTGTCTCATTGTGGAGCCTCCAGTCGGCCCCACCCCCTAATAATCTACTTCACTACGAAGGACCATGACTCGTCCTTGAAAGCGTACAACCTGCAGAAGAAAGCAACCGCCGATATCCTGGAGACCACGCCCCCTTTTTTGTTTGCTTACCTCTCAGGTCAGCCAACTACTACAACAGAAATCCCTGCTCCCCTTCACAGGAAGGGAACTCATGTAGATCGCAAAAACGTACCCACTCACTGCAGTACCTCACATAGGCAGACCAAGTGCTGGGTGCCAAAGAAGCCCACAACAGGGGAATCAGCCGCTGTAATCCCTCGCCATCTGCCATAAAAAGAGAGGGCAAGAAAGACCATTAGTAGCCGCAGCCGGTGCTGCTGCCCTAAATGCCTCCCACTGGAAGCGAGACAATGCATCCGCAATTATGTTCTGCAACCCTGGCACATGCCGGGCACTAAAGTCAATGTTCCATTGCAAACATCTCAACACCGACAATGGATTCCCAGACCACTGATAGTATCACCAGGAGCTGTAACAGAAGAAGGAAGACAGCGCACCTCCGACTCAAGGTAAACAATTTTATTTCCACAGGTAGCACACACTAGTAATGCAACTTACTAGAATTAGATTAAAACAGGCCTTCGATAAAAAAACAATAAAAATCCAACGTCGCAAAGTCCGCAGTGATCAAATGGAGCAAACAGGAAAAGCCCGGCTGTTCTTCTCAGCGTGAAGTGAGACAGCGTGCGTCACTAGGCGTCCTTCCGACTCCAACTACGGATCCACAAGATGACCAATAAAGCTCAACGCGTTTCGCCGGTGGCAGCCCGGCTTTCTCAAGAGTAAAGGCATGAGTCATGATGACCTAGTACTCTTGAGAAAGCCGGGCTGCCACCGAGGAAACGCGCTGAGCTTTATTGGTCATCTTGTGGATCCGTAGTTGGAGTTGGAAGGACGCCTAGTGACGCACGCTGTCTCACTACACGCTGAGAAGAACAGCCGGGCTTTTCCTGTTTGCTCCATTTGATCACTGCAGACTTTGCCACGTTGGATTTTTATTGCTTTTTTATCGAAGGCCTGTTTTAATCTAATTCTAGTAAGTTGCATTACTAGTGTGTGCTACCTGTGGAAATAAAATTGTTTACCTTGAGTCGGAGGTGCGCTGTCTTCCTTCAAAGTAAGCTCCGTACCCGGATGCGCCAGCATCATCCATGAACAGATGCAATGATTGGTTGGATATTGGGTCACCTCGCCACATGCAGATGCCATTAAAATCCTGTAGAAACCGTTCCCAAACCTGCAAATCCGCCACGAGGTCCCTCGTGATGCGAATGAGTGATGACAGCGTCCTGCCGCTGCCCAGGCTCTGCTCTAACCATTTGCTTAACACCCTGCCTCACGGGATAACTCTCCCCGCGAAGTTCAGGAGACCAAGGAGCGACTGTAGCTCCCTCAACGAACATGTCCGCACCTAAGCCATGGCACGGACCGTTGCCAACATCTTGGCCACCTTTCCCTTAGGCAGCCTACATTCCCCTGCCACCGAGTCTATTTTTATACCCAGAAACGTCAGAAACGTGCAAGGTCCCTCCGTCTTATTCTCTGCCAGAGGGACTCCAAACCTGGCCATCATGAACCTCATGACCTTCATTAAGGAGGCACATTCCCCCGAGTCAGCTGACCCCACCAGCAGGAAATCGTCCAAATAGTGCGATACCCTGTCACTTCCTGCTACCGAGACAACTGCCCAGTGTAGGAAAGTACTAAATGCCTCAAAATATGTGCAGGTTATTGAACAGCCCATGGGAAGACAACGGTCAACATAATAACCCTTCTCAAACCAACATCCCATCAGCCTGAAGGATGATGGGTGGATTGGGAGAAGCCAGAACACGGATTCTATGTCTAACTTCGCCATAAAGTCTCCCCGGCCCCTCTCCCTTACCATATCCAGCGCGTTGTCAAACGACTGGTAATGGACCGAGCTCAATTCCTCTGGAATGGCGTTGTTCACGGACTGCCCCTTTGGATAAGAGAGATGCTGTATAAGCCTAAACTTACCCGAATTCTTTTTAGGAACCACCCCTAGCGCTGAAATGACTAAGTCCAGCATCGGCAAGTCCCGGAAGGGGCCGGCAACTCTGCCCAAAGCCACTTCCTTCCCCGATTTCAGGTTCTTCCTGGTTCGGGATCCCACTACCCGACCCACTACTGAATAACAAAACCTTACTCAGGCTGTCCTCCAACAATTGAGCAGCTGCCCTGTCCAGGTACCTGCTCAGCCATCTGCTGATAACAGGCACCCTAAGGGGCGAATCCGCCCTTACTCCCAGCGCTTCCCTTAGCCTCAAACCGATCAGTTTGGGCATCTCGCTTCTTGGAGTAGTCTGCTCCGGGGTGCTTGAACGTGCAGGATGTGCCCCGCTTGCAAGCCTTGTCTTGGTATCGCCAGCAAACACCCCCTTGCCGCCATCGAAACCGCAATGTTTGCCTGCTCCCCGGCGACACTGCCATTGAGCCCCCCTGGTGCAGGTCCATAGTACCAAAATCTAACAATGGGTTGCCTACCTTCTTCTTACGATATAGCATATCGTACTCTCTCCAAGCACCATCAGCAAACTTCCTATGTATTGCATCAATGGTGTCAACATACTTAAACAGGGCTGTATCCTGGTCAGGAAATCTCTCCAAATAGCAAATGGCGTATACACGGAAACACCGATGCCATTCTTCCAGTGTATCAGGTCGCCTAAATTTTTTAGGGCCCGTACCATCCTCTGCCATTTCCTTAAATTTAAATGCGTCGGCAGCCAATTCGAACATGTTTACATACTTACCGTCCTGTATACGCTTGACAGTCTTAGACTTAAGGTGTGCATGTAAACTGTGTACCTGGCATGAATAAGTATCCCCATGTACTGCTGCTTTCCTGTTCACTGCCTGTGGTGACCCCCCAGCAACCCCTAGGAGTTGAGATGACTGCACCATGTTACTGGCATTACCCTCCCCGTGATTGCCCCTACTCATTCTTCTTAACATTCTGTACATTCTCCTATGCCCCTTTGTGTGCAATCCCAGTGACCCATCTATCTCGGACCCCGATCCTGACCCGCTAGAACTGGAGGAATCACACCGCCCCCTAGGTAAACCAATTTGGTACTCACCAGCTGAGGTACCCGCTGAGGCCTGGCCCTGTCCAGAAGTGTTGCTGATGACCGCCCGTCGCCATGTCTCTACGTGATGAGGATGCACCGGGTACCTGCAAAATAGAAGCCAGGGGGGGGGGGCTCGGGAAGAGCCAGCCGTCTCCTCCCTATCCCCCCTTCCCTGACTTCTTGATACCCTTCCCGGTCGCTATCACTCACACCGCATGCCAAACTCCCATCCTCATCTGTACTGGTGGCCTACCCACTTGTATAATCCTCCTGAAATCTCACAGTCCTACCTCGACCCTGAGACTTCGATCCCTTGGCCTGTCTTACCAACCCCCTCCCGGGGCTCTCTAGGCCTTCCCTAGGGCTATCGCTAATGCTAGCATGCCCCCTTTTTACAGCCCCTCTCGTTGCTATACGCCCCGACCGTGCCGGTGAGGCCCTGCTCCTGGGGCTCCGCTACTGCGGTATCACCCCCTGAGCCCTGTGCCACGCTGGCCCCTTTATGCGAGGCTCTGGCCGTGAGGGCCTTCCCTTTATTTTGTGCCGCGGAGCGTGCGGGAGCCGCCTTGACTTTGCCCCCTCCTAAAGTAGGCCGTGAGCGCGAGGAGGGTGCCCTGTCGGCTTCCCCTCCTTTATTGCTTGCTCCTACTGAGGCTCTTGTGCACACCCCTTGCTGCGCCACCCCCGGATTATCCCCAGAGGGGCCTTGCTGCCCCGCTTCCTCATTCACACTTGCCCTTTGACTCCTCACAGCCACACCCTGTTCTGGCCTACAATACGCCCCTTCGGCCTGCTGAGGCCTAGCTTGCTTTCCCCCAAGAGTGGGTGTCCCCCCCCCCCCCCCCCGAGGTGCTCCCTTCTTACCTTTGGAGCCAGGGGGGAACGATCCGCTTGGTTCACCGACCAGATTGCGAGTGCCGCGAGCGGAAGTGACGTCACCGGAAGTGACGTAAGAACGCACAACGCCACCGGAAGTCGACGCGGTGGCCATCTTGGATGTGGCATCTTGTGATGATGGACCGGAGGCATGCACGCAACGATGGGCCGAAGCCTGGGCCTGGAGTACCGCCGCACCCGAAGACCCACCCGTGAGGACCGACGCTAGGGACTGTAGGAGGGCAACCGCCGCCACAAATTCACCGGAGAGGACCACCGCCGCAGGTAAGGCCGCACTGCTCCCACCACCGACGCCAACGGAATCCTCCCCGGAGGTACCTGCCGAACCCCTATGGGCCTCCCCAGGCTCTGCAACTACAGGCCCCTGCCTAAGGCCCACTCCAGAACCCCCGGGTGTATCACCGGGACCCCTGGAACAGAAACCAGAACTTCCCTGGGACCCCCTGGGCCCTGCGCCTGACCCTCCAAGCGCACCTGCTTGCCCTTCAGGCCCTAAATCCCCCGGGGGCCGACTCTCTAACCCGACCGGCTGATAAGCCTGCCTGGGCCCACCATCCCCCACTAAATTCTCCCGTGCAGGAGAAGAAAACAAATCAGAGCTACTCTCCCCCCCGAGGGAGAAACAGCCAAACACAGCCCAGACACATGACCCTGACCCACCGTAATATTTCCTGATGAGGATGGTGCGACCCAATCGATGTCCTCTAACTCCATCTCTTCCCATTCTCCAGATTCGCCTTCCATTGGAAATGCTGAAAGCTGGTATGCTGAAAGATCTTCTAGGAGTCCACAGGAACAAAGAGGAAGTGGAATCCCTGCACATCCTCTTTATAAGGTTGGTAGACTCCTCCCAACCCAATGCAACATTGTAACTAACACACACACACACACACTGTCACGATACTGTCTCTTTAAGAAGATCCATTACCTGCTCTAAGTTCACTCCCCTTAAATAGCTTGATCAGAACACCTGTAGTTGCTTGTTTATTGAATCACATTTGCTGACTACTTTCAAGCCAGACAGACCTAACATTTAAGGTGAATCGTTACCTGTAACCAATGCTGAAAGCTCTTATTCTGAACTATTTTGTTCTTGGAATTAAGACAAACTTATAGGAATTACTTCTGAATTCACTCCGGATTAAAAGCACTACAGGAAAAGTTTATTTTCTTCAAAACTTTAACTCTGCACTACTGAAATCGGAACGCTGTTCAGCTGACGTCATCCGCTCTCTGTCAATACACAGAGCGCCTTCCTTCTCACGCTGCCGGTTCTCTCCTCCTCTCTGCAGCACAGATCTACAGCTCCTCACTGAACAGCTGACAGGCAATCAGCACACCTTCGGTTTGCCTCAGAAGAGCCTATTCATATCCGCAAGTATTTGTAACAAAGTCACTTTATATTATGTTACTTTCTTAATGTCACTTGCTACAATAACACATGACGTGATTAAGATTGAACTGTTACTTGCTGCTAGAATATTGACTCTCAGTTTCTACTTGTATACTAATCAAAATCCTCACTAAACTGTGTACTGATTTAATGCAACACAGTACTAATTACCAGGATGTTACTTATCTGAATATCCACATACCTGGATCTAAATTCTGTTATAGCCTGAAATTGTTTTCTAATTATTAAGACTCCTGCAATTGAACATCATTCAGTTGTGAAAGAAGGATACATTTATTTTCATTATTCATTGAATTGCTTACTAGTTTGAATATCCACATATCAAGCAAATGAATATATGCTGGAAATTCCTACTCAAGCTACAAAACCTCATTTTTATGAGAATAGTTTTTATTAATGATTCTCAGCATATGATAGAATAAACAAGCCTAAAATAAAGATGGATCCAGCTACTATGGCTACCGAAATAACTACTTTAAATAAAAAAGTAGAAATTCTGGCACAAGGTCTAAATGAGTTAAAAAATGAAAACAACACACTCAAGAGGTTAATGAATGACTATTTTTCACAGAAAACAACAGAGCATCCAGAACCTCATATTAACCCTCCTCCTATTTTCTCTGGTATACGTTCACGTTTCCGTGAGTTTAAAAACGCTTGTATATTAATGTTCACCATGAAACCAAAAACATATCATACTGACAGAATAAGAGTATGTACTGTTATTTCGTTTCTCAATGGAGAGCCCAGATCATGGGCAGACAGGTTTTTCGAAACCTCTGATCCTATCTTGGAGTCTTTAGATGATTTCTTTAAGGCAATGTCTGTTCTATATGAAGACAGTAATACTCAAATCACTGCCGAGAACAATCTAAGGACTCTGAGACAAGGAAAAAGACCAGTAGAAGATTATGTAGCAGAGTTCCAATTATGGGCCACAGACTCACAGTGGAATTCTGTGAGTCTAAGAAACTAATTTAGATTGGGACTCTCAGAACATTTAAAAGATGAATTGTCTCGAATTGATTTTCCAGAGTCCTTAGATGTTCTTATTAAAATATGTATTCAGATGGACCGCAGATACAGAGAACGACGCTCTGAGAAACAAAACACTGAACCTTATCCAAAGAAATATACAACTAATCATCCTGACAGAGGGAACATTACATCAGTCCCTATGGAGATCGGCACTATCAAAGGTCCACTTTCCCAAGAGGAAAAGTTTAGACGAAGACAAGCAAATTTGTGCATGTATTGTGGTCAAAAGGATCATACAGTTTCTAATTGTCCTATCTTGAATCGACAAAAACGGGGTAAGATTTTATCAGTTAACCCTAAGACTGTATTTAGTTGTGATACATGCATAACAATACCGTTGTCTTTGCAGTGGGATCAACATCTTCTCAAGAACGTGGCTATGATTGACTCCGGTGCTTATGGAATGTTCATTGATAATAATCTTGTAAATAAAAATAAAATACCTTGTGTGCTCAAGCAAAATCCTGTGTATGTGAAGGTAATTGATGGTTCCACTTATTTAAAAGGGCCTATTACACACCATACAATACCCCTCTTAGTTACAACTGACAAAAATCACAAGGAATACATCACCTTTGATGTAATTCCTAGTTCTCTACATCCCATTATATTGGGATTCCCATGGTTGCAAAAACACAACCCTATGATAGATTGGTGCAAAAACTCTTTCATCTTTAACTCATCCTTTTGTTCCAATACCTGTTACCCATATGTAGAAATTAATCATGTTCAAAAACAGATACCCTTGGAATATTCTGATTTTTCAGATGTCTTTAATCTCAAGGAAGCAGAAAATTTGCCCCCTCACCGTCCATACGACTGTCCTATTGAGACTAAACCAGGTACCACTATCCCTTTTGGTCGTATTTTCCCTTTGTCCCAAAAGGAATTAAAATATCTCAGAGATTATCTTGACGATAATTTAAGAAAGGGATTTATCTCTACCTCAACCTCACCCGCTGCTGCGGGGATATTTTTTGTAACTAACAAAGATGGCACCCTTAGGCCTATTATTGACTATAGAGGTCTAAATGCAATTACAATTAAAAACAGGTATCCCCTGCCTCTTATCCCTGAATTGCTGGAAAGGCTCACAGACGCTACTGTCTTTACCAAATTAGACCTCAAGGGGGCGTATAATCTTATTAGAATGCGAAAAGGGGATGAATGGAAAACAGCCTTCAGGACCCGTTATGGCCTATTCCAGTATAACGTCATGCCTTTTGGCTTAACAAATGCCCCCGCCACATTCCAATTCTTTATCAACGATATATTCAAAGATCTTATGGATGTGTGCGTAGTTATATATCTAGATGATATATTGATTTTTTCTAAAGATATCACTGAACATGTTAAGCACGTACGTTGGGTCCTTGCAAGATTAAGAGAACATTGTTTATATGCCAAGGCTGAGAAATGTGAATTCCACGCAAAAACAATAAAATTTCTTGGATACATCATCTCCCCAACTGGAATCCTTATGGATCCTGACAAAGTGGAAGCCGTACTTAATTGGCCAACACCCACAACTCTTAAATCTTTACAAAGATTTTTAGGCTTCTCGAATTTCTATAGAAAATTCATACAAGGATTTTCAACAATAGTTCAACCATTAACTAAGCTCACTGGCAAACAAAAATTCAAATGGACAGACTCAGCTCAGGAAGCATTTGACCTATTAAAGAAAAGTTTTTCTACAGCACCAGTTTTGCAGTTACCAAACCCGGACTCTCAGTTCACCTTGGAAGTAGATGCTTCAAATATAGGTCTTGGTGCCATTCTGTCTCAACAACGCAAAGGAACTCAAGACCGTCATCCTGTTGCCTACTATTCTCGATTACTTACCACTGCTGAAAATAATTATTCTATTGGAGATCTGGAGTTATTAGCAATAAAGAGTGCCCTTGAGCATTGGAGGCACCTACTAGAAGGAACTGAAGAACCTTTCCAGGTATTAACTGACCACAAGAACTTACAATATCTAAAAAGAAACAAGACACTTTCTTCAAGACAAGTACGCTGGTCACTGTTTTTTGACCGCTTTAACTTTCAGCTAAGTTACAGACCCGGGTCCAGAAACATCCAGGCCGATGCTCTATCAAGATCCTTAATTCCACACTATGAGTCAGAGGAAGTCAGATCTATCATCCCTTCACACAAGATCCTAGCAACAGCAAGCACCTTCCTATCAGACCTACACACTGCCCAAGATATGGACAACTCCATACCAATTTCATGCTCGAAAGACCCTGTTTCTGGGTTGTTCTGCTTTAAAGAACTCATATACATACCCTCATCTTTACGCAAGGAACTTCTTCAACATATTCATGACTCCCCGATGTCTGGACATCCAGGAATGAATAAAACCCACGACTTATTAAATAGACAATACTGGTGGCCTCACATGAAAGAAGATGTAATTTCTTACGTACGAAATTGCAATGTTTGCGCAAGAAACAAAAAGGCACATCATAAACCTTTTGGCTTATTAAACCCTCTACCTGTACCAGAAGTTCCATGGTCCATGATTGGCATGGATTTTATCGTAGATTTACCTAACTCACAAAATTTCACAACCATCTTGGTAGTGGTTGATCATTTAACTCGTTTGGCACATTTCATACCTCTGAAAAAGACCCCTAATGCTATAACAACTGCAAATGTGTTTTTCTCAAATATCGTTAAACTACACGGTTTACCCTCATCCATTGTAACCGACCGAGGAACACAGTTTACTTCCAGGTTTTGGAAAGAACTCTGTCACCTACTCAAGATAACTCCTAGAATGTCAACAGCTTTCCACCCTCAGTCAAATGGCCTAACGGAACGTCTTAATCAGACCTTGGAACAATACTTACGTTGTTATGTATCACATATTCAGGATGACTGGGTAGACTGGTTACCCATGGCTGAGTTCTCATATAATAACACCTACAATTCATCCATTAAAATGTCTCCCTTTTTTGCCACGTATGGATTCCATCCTTTGACATTACCCAAAACTTCTACTACATCATCTACTCCTTATGTAGAGGATCATCTTACCAAATATCAAGACATCCATGTTGACATTGAGAAAACATCTCCAAGACGCAAAAGATCACCAGAAACTGTATTTTGATAAAAAACATAAAGCACCTCCTTCCTATAAATTAGGAGATCTAGTGTGGCTCTCTACGAAAAATCTCAAACTCAAAGTGCCAGCAAAGAAATTAGCAAACCAATACATTGGACCATTTAAGGTTATAAAGATCATAAATAGTAATGCTTTAACTTTACGTTTACCATCAACATTAAGAATCCATCCCTCCTTCCACGTTTCCCTGCTAAAACCTTATCTTGGATCAACGGATTCCTTATCTCAAACTGATACCACCTCAATAGTTGATGATCAAATTGAATACGAGGTTGAAAAGATTCTTGACTCTCGTCTGAGACATAATAAATTGGAATATTTGGTTCATTGGACTGGGTACGGAGTTGAGGAAGATTCTTGGATACCACTGAAAGATATTCATGCTCCCCGTTTACTTACTGAATTTCATAGTACTTATCCTTCCAAACCGGCTCCGAAACAACGGTATGCCCCTTCCTGAAAGGGGGGATCTGTCACGATACTGTCTCTTTAAGAAGATCCATTACCTGCTCTAAGTTCACTCCCCTTAAATAGCTTGATCAGAACACCTGTAGTTGCTTGTTTATTGAATCACATTTGCTGACTACTTTCAAGCCAGACAGACCTAACATTTAAGGTGAATCGTTACCTGTAACCAATGCTGAAAGCTCTTATTCTGAACTATTTTGTTCTTGGAATTAAGACAAACTTATAGGAATTACTTCTGAATTCACTCCGGATTAAAAGCACTACAGGAAAAGTTTATTTTCTTCAAAACTTTAACTCTGCACTACTGAAATCGGAACGCTGTTCAGCTGACGTCATCCGCTCTCTGTCAATACACAGAGCGCCTTCCTTCTCACGCTGCCGGTTCTCTCCTCCTCTCTGCAGCACAGATCTACAGCTCCTCACTGAACAGCTGACAGGCAATCAGCACACCTTCGGTTTGCCTCAGAAGAGCCTATTCATATCCGCAAGTATTTGTAACAAAGTCACTTTATATTATGTTACTTTCTTAATGTCACTTGCTACAATAACACATGACGTGATTAAGATTGAACTGTTACTTGCTGCTAGAATATTGACTCTCAGTTTCTACTTGTATACTAATCAAAATCCTCACTAAACTGTGTACTGATTTAATGCAACACAGTACTAATTACCAGGATGTTACTTATCTGAATATCCACATACCTGGATCTAAATTCTGTTATAGCCTGAAATTGTTTTCTAATTATTAAGACTCCTGCAATTGAACATCATTCAGTTGTGAAAGAAGGATACATTTATTTTCATTATTCATTGAATTGCTTACTAGTTTGAATATCCACATATCAAGCAAATGAATATATGCTGGAAATTCCTACTCAAGCTACAAAACCTCATTTTTATGAGAATAGTTTTTATTAATGATTCTCAGCATATGATACACACACACACAGCAGCAGCACTCACTCAACCAGGCCTTAACCCTTAGCTACGCTCCAGGCTATTTGCCCTGCACTTTCTTTCTTCTAGTGTCTTCTCTTGATAAAACAGTATTCTAAGAAAGGCTGCATTCAGAAGAGACATCACCCATAGTCCAAATATATATTTTGTTAAAACACTATTAAAAGTTTCACAAGTAGGTGACATTTTATGAAGCAAAAATTTTATTTTTTATTTTTGCTGCTTCAGTGATTTCTTGCAGTAGGTTAATAGACAGAGAAATATCCCAGTAAATGTGAATTTTTTGTATGATCTCTAAGCTACAGTCCCAGCACATGTTAAGCAAAGCCTTAGGGGTAAATGTATTATCCCTGCAGGTTGACAGGTTTGCAAATAGTGAGCCTGTCCACCTGCAATTGCCACTTGTGATGTTTTATCACAGGGCCAGATTTAAGAGGATTCTTGTGTAATGCCGCCTACTGCTCCAGCGCAACCAATTGTGTTAGAGCAGGTCATGTCAATCAACCAGAATGAGTGAGTGTCGGTGGCGGAGATGAAAAAAAAATGAAAAAATAAGCGTTTTTTTGAGAGCCTGCTCCACATAGCCAAAAAAGCAGCTGATAAATGTACCCCTTATTATATAAATTGGGACAATAAAACATGTTCCAAACAGTGCAATGCTTATAATATTCTTTACTTTATCACACATTGCATTCTACCTACACTGGTATTATATATCACATCTTATGGCACCTTTCTAAAATCTGCTAAACTTTGGTGTAACAGATCACAGAAGACTAGTGATTTTTTTTTTAAGAATAGTAATGACAATACTGTAAAATCAATCAAAAAGCCACAGTGACCTCTGTGTTGGAGTATTGCACTGAACAAGGGACAAACTTAAAAAGCAGAGACAGTAAGTATACAAAACTGGATGTCCTGGGAAAGATTGGACAGTTGGCAACTAGTCTATGAGGTTGTGGTACTTCAGTCCTATATGCTAGGTTTAAGTGATCTGTTCTGTTCTGAGACACTGCAGAGCCTTTCACTGTCAAAGTGATTTCACCAGCAGCAAAAAACACTTGCATAAGACTTGTGCATGGACCTACAACATTTTTAAGGTAGTCCTCTATAAAAGCACTTGTATAATAGGCTAACAGAGCAATCCTAACAGGATTATTTTAATAAGAAATTACGAGTAAACCAGGAACAATTCCAATAGAATTAATTTAACAATGTATTATGATTAGTACATGTTATTCAATAAAACAGAACAAAAAACCTGCTTTTATGTCCATCTAATTATTGCAGAGTTAATACAATTAAAGTCCACAACACATATTTGGGGCTTTACTACTACAGACTTGGGGCTATAGCCCTCTAACACTATAATTGGACTAGTGCAATACTCATGGGAACCTGCTTAAAGGAGCTTACAACTCAATAAATTAAGAATCTGGAGTCAAATCATTATTTCATTTGTGCATATAGGAAAAATGTAAGTATTAGCTCATGTAAATTGTGACTTTATAATATAGTTCATATAACATAAGCATATTTGTCTTAAAATATCAACAAGTTTTGTTATACAAAAATGCTGCTTTGTTGAGCAAACAAATGAAGCAAACTTTGTACCAACAACTGTTTACTCTGGGCACAAGATGAGAAACTGTAGTTATTTGTGCTGCTAAGCAACTTGCTTATCCAAATTGTGCAGTAAGCCTTTGAAGGCAGAAGCCAGAACCATGTGATTGAATTCTGGCTGAAGAGGACATACTGCTTGCTTCAGAGAACTTCACCTCATATTTACATGACACCATTCCAGAACTCTCTTCTCAGTTCAATAAAGTACCATCAAATACAGTAGAACTGCAAAACACAACATATGCATAATAAAAAAGCAATGCAATAAATAAATTTCAAATCATCATCAGCAGATATTTTCCATTCCCTACACCTGCATCATGTGACAGCCATTAGCGAATCACAGACCTATATAATGTATATACTGTAAACTTTTGCACATGCTCAGTAGCAGTTGATGCCTCACAAAGCGTGCATACAAAGACTGTGCACAACTTTATAATTGAAGTAAATTGGAAAGTTGGTTACAATTTCTAACTCAATATGAATCAAGAAAGTTTTTATTTTGACTTTAGTGTCCTTTTAATACTGCCGCATTAAAAGACAAAGCTTATGAAAGAAAAATCCTATAGTAGTGTTGTATAGGGACATAAATTTATATTGAAATATGGTCCTATTATACACTCTTATTAAAAAAAATATATATAGTCACTGTAATAAAAAAAACTTAACTACACTCTATGGTGCTATAATAATGTATTTCGTTTGAATTTATTTTAAAAAGCAGAAATTTGACGAGGAGCTAAAATATTTTATATATCTTTATAGCCGTATCTTTTGTTTTTGTTTATTTTGTAACCTGCATGAATGTGTCTATATGCACATGTTCTGCTGTTTCTCAATCTAAATAGCAGGAAATAGTTTCCCATGCAGAATATATATTATCTTATCATCCCAGATGTCTTGTCTTCAACTTTTCACACAAGTTTATCTTAGGTCTGGCAATAAAATGAGCACTGGGTCTCTCTTACATTCTCCCTGAATGACTGATTTGTGTAAAAATAGAAAAAAAGGGGCAATAAATTCAGTTAAATACTGTATATTATTAGCGGGTGAGTTGTTATGGCTTTGACAAAGTCTTCTGCAAGTCTTTGTTCTTTTTTATATTGTTACAGAAGGTATTTTTATATGTCTATTCTATTTGAATCATCAACTTCTTAATCTTGGGATTTCAGATCTGTTTTCCTGAATCATAGCTTTGTTTATGTCTTCTTAATAAACACCAATCAAATTTGAACACGGATTAATAAAAAAAAAAAAATAATAATTAATGAGACATATATCTGCAAAAAGAAAATGTTTACATAATTTTATTATGACACTATTTCTTTCATGCAACAATTTGTTTAAAGGTACATGAACCCCCCAATTTTTCTTTCATGATGCAGAAAGAGCATGTCATTTTAAAAGATTTCCAATTTACTTCTATCATTAAATTTAGGGCTAGATTACGAGTGGAGAGTTATTTAACGCTCTCGCTTAAGCGTTAACTGAGCTAGAAGTAAGCTTTTTGCACGTGTGAGGTAGCACATGTATTACAAGTTGAAAGTAAAATGTTTTCGCTTGAGCACTAACCCAACACACGCAGAGCCGAGGTAAGAATATAGTGACACGTTAAAATATTCCCTCATAGAAGTCAATGGAGCAACACATGCAAACCCGATCGCATTTCTCAAGTGTGCTAACCCAACATAAAAATACTAATATTTCACTTTCCAATGTTCTTCACATAGCAGAATAAATACTTCTATATTTATATATGATTATTTTTGGCACAATATATATCTATCTATCTATCTATCTATCTATCTATCTATATATATATATATATATATATATATATATATATATACCGTTATATATATAGATGAATTATATATAGGTAAATATATAAAACAGATATACTGTATACAGTATATAAATATATATACAGGTAGCCCTCAGTTTACGCCTGGGTTAGGTTCCAGAAGGAATGGTTGTAAATCGAAACCGTTGTAAATTGAAACCCAGTTTATAATGTAAGTCAATGGGAAGTGAGGGAGATAGGTTCCAGACCCCTCTAAAAATTGTGATAAGTAACACCTAATAAATTATTTTTAAAGCTTTGAAATGAAGACTTTAAATTCTAAACAGCATTATAAACCTAATAAAATCATCACACAACACAGACTTCACTTGCATTTTTCTGCAAATCTTTCTATGCATTCCAATCTGGACTGATTTATAGACAGGAAGATCTTGTTCCTTTGAAATCTGCTCGATAGCTCAGGTCTGGTTAAACTGATTAATTTCAGCTTGCTTGGCTTTGCTGCAACACAAGCGGACAGCTCCACCTACTGATTATTTTAATAAATGCACTGCTTCTCAATGCTTTTCAATATCAGTCACATGACTGGAAAAAAAGGTTGTTATTCTGAAACGGTGTAAATTGAACCGTTGTAAAACGAGGGCCACCTGTATATATGAAATTCCAGAATATCTATTTAAAAATACATAGAACATATTCTGCTGCAGAACATTGGAATATGAAATATTTACAGTAAATACACAGTATAACACTTTATTAAATATAAATATTATAGAAATATAATTTTACATGTTTTTATCTACTTAACTGCAAAGGGCTCCAATGCACTTATTTATGTGTCTATTTATGTATACATATGTGTTTATATCTGTATATATGTCTGTAGATGCATATGTACGCACATATAAATATATATATATATATATATATATAAACACATATATGTTTAGATATGTATATGTATGTATCTGTACTTTAAAGCCCTTTGATTTCCTTTTTTTGTAACACCTTAGATCTCATATTTTTGAGCCCTTATAACTTTTTTGTGCAATATTTTAAAAATAATTTTTATTAGACGGTGTTATTATGAGTGTAACTGTACTTTTCAATGTAATTTGTATGTGTTTTGTGACACTTTTATTTGAGCGTAACAGTTAACCAGAGCTCTGAGGTCACGGGAATCATTCTAGCGTAAATTGCACTCACGCATTTGCATTAACTTTCAACTTGTAAAACGAGCACTCTTTCAGACGCGTGCAAACAGCTACAATTAGCCCAATATCACTCGCCTGAAACAGTTAGTGCGCAACTCATAATCTGGCCCTTACTTCATTATCTTGGTATTCTGTTTTGGAAAGCCAGCTTCAGCTGTTTTTAGTCGGATATTGCTATCACATATATACGGCGGCGCATATAAATGCGGCACGTATATTTCACCCGTCGCCCGCTATTCTTACTCCAATAAACTAACATGGAACCGGCGTTGCAAAACGGTATCACATATTCAGCGCAAGGACTGAAGTGTCAAAATGGAGATATTTTACTCCATTTTCACCTCGCCACACATAGGCTGGGGCAGCAAGCCTTGCGCTGAATATGTGTGCACCATAACTTCCTGGAAGTCTTTACAAACACCTAACGCATGCACAATATCTACCTGTCAACCGCTATCCCCCACCGCAATAACTAAATAAAAGTATTAACTCCTAATCCACCATTCACCCACATCACAATCTAACTAATAAAGTGATTAACCCCTAATCCCCCATTCACCCACAAAGTATCAATCTAATCACTAAGCCCCCTAACCTAACTTAACCCCAAATAAACTACCATTACCGAAAATAAAAAGACTATCTCCCTAAAAAAACAATTAGCAAAATAAAAATATCCTAACTTCCTATTAAAATAAAAAAACCCTAGTATTATAGTAAAAATAAAAAAATAAACCTAAGATTACATAAAAAAAAAAGAAAATCTAATATTACAAAAAATAATAAACCTAATTATCCAAAATAAAAAATGAAACCTAATCTAATACCTCTATAAAAAAAGCCACCCAAAATAAAAAAACCCTAATCTAACACCAATAGCCCTTAAAGCGATCAGCTCTTTTACTTTTAAAAATTACAAATTGCCCCCTAAAAGTAAAATCCCCCCAACCCCCCAAAATAAAAAAACCTAACTCTAAAAAAACCCTAAGCTACCCATTGCCCCTAAAGGGGCATTTGTATGGGCATTGCCCTTAAAAGGGCAATCAGTTCTTTTGCTGCCCATTAAAATAAAAAAGCCCTAATCTAAAAAAAACCCCACAGAAACCCTCCACCCAAAAAAAACTAACTCTAACCCCGAAATCGGTACTCACCTTTCCTGAAGTCCAGCAGTGAAGTTCTTCTTCCAGCTGGCTCCATCTTCATCCAGCACAGGGGACTTCTTCTTTTTTCATCCGGGGCGGAGCAAAGGAGGCACGGAGCAGGAACGGCGGCCATGGAGCAAGGATGGCAGCTATGAAGACATCCAGCGTGGAGGATCCTCTGAAGACTGAATGGCAAGGTACCCGTTTTATATTGGGGGTAACGTGCATTCCTATTGGCTGCAATTTTGAAATCAGCCAATAGGAGAAAAGCTGCCTAAATCCTATTAGCTGTTCAAATCAAATTGGCTGTTTTTGTTTCTTACTTATGTGCCGGCAGATCATAAACTGCCGTAATTCCCTGGCGACTCCAGAAATGTCTATTACGGCACATTTCTGATCATCATCAGGTTTATCATCTAATGGCGCCGTATATGTGATTCCACCCGATGTGCGAGGTGAACTTATGGGCGATGTGGGTTTCAGCAGTTGCGCTGAAACCTATGCCGCATATGTAATCTCGCCCTATAATGTAGAAGTTATGCAAGAATATTGTTACACATTTACAAGGCACTAAATGGCATGCTCTTCAACATAGTATACCATGAGACCAAAGCAAATTTTACAATAGAAGTAAATTGGAAACTTTTTATAACTGTTTCTAAATCATGAAAAAAAAAATTGGGTTCATGTTTCTTTAACTCTGCAAAGAGGTTAAACACATAGCTTAAGTCAGCTCCACAGCAGCAATGCGTTACCAGGACCTAGCTGTACATATCTGGTAAACCAATGGCAAGAGGCATATTTGTGTACCCACCAATTACTAGCTAGTTCATTGTTGCTCCTGACCCTACAAAGGTGTGATTTTCAGCAAAGTATACCAAGATAATGACATTCATTTTATAACAAAAGTAAACAACATTAAAAGCATTGCAGCTCCTAAAGAGTATATTTGAACTCTTCCTAATGCCATGTATATATATATATATTTAGTCTAGGTTCCAAGACAGTTGCCAGGCTAGATTATGAGTGGCACGCTAACTGTTGCAAGCGAGCAAAAAGCTGTTTATCGTGGCTCTTTGTATGCATCGAAAGTAGCGTGCTTATTACAGGTTGAAAGTAAACGTGTTCGCTTAAGCGCAATTTAATTTAACGCACGTCAGGATAGCGCCACTTCAGTGCTCTGGTTAAGTGTTAAACAAGTCAAAAAAGTTGCACAAAAAACATCAAAAATCCATTTAAAAGTACAGTTACACTCATAATAACACTATCATAAAAATGATTGAATAAAAATATTTCTTTAAAAAGTTTTTAAAGGCTCAAAAATATGAGGGGGACAATTTATCAAAGCTTCAACTGATAATGCGCTGAAAGTCAGCGCCAAATTTGATCCGCCATAGTTAAAAAAGCGTCAAGATCATCAAATTTTGAAATGTGTGAAGTAATATACGCTCCCCGCGATATCAATCCGACGCAGATCGATGCTTGTGTTATTCAAGCGGAATACTGATCATCCGCCATCACAGTCGACTCCATTTGACCCTCTTGCCAATTTATCAAACATTCATCAGGTACGCTTGCATCAATTCCGATGCAGCGTACCTATCGTTCACCCTTGAGGCCGCAAATGCCATAGAAATCAATGGGAGTCTGAAAACACAGAAAGGTTATGTTCGATGCTGCAAGAGAATGAAGCATATTAGATAATAAAAGTAAATAGAAACTTTTATTAAAATTGTATACCCTTTCTAAATCAAACAATATTATTGCTCCAAATTTGGTGCACTAGTAGATATAGAGATAAAAATGAAATAAATTCATAACATTATATAGCTAACTTCCTTTTTTTTGGGGGGGGATAAATCTATTTGCACCATGTTTAAGGCATGGAATACAAGTCCCACTCGCCACTTGTAATGACTGGTTAGTTATCACGCGCCTTAAAAACGGGCAAATTAGCCCTTTTCTGGCCGCGCAACAATTTAGAGCTCCACTTGCAATCTAACCCATACTGTTTGCTGTGTACATTTTGCATACTTTATTTTGTAGCTATTTAGCTACAAACTGAATGTGCTTCTGAAACGCATAGTCTGCTTTAAAATATAATTTGTCTAACTCATTAAAAAACCTCTGAAATGTATTCAAAAGTAAATATACAGCTTCAGCACAGGAGAGAGAAATGAATTTAGTTCTGGAATGAATTTGGCAATGTAATAATGACTTCATTACACAGTTCCTGATGTTGCAATCTCACCTTTAACAAGTAGTCATTAGTAGAAATGAGAGAACGTGTTGGAGCTGTAGAGTGCTTGATAATTATGTTGTCCCTGGGGTTGCAGTCTCTCTTACAAAGCTACAGGGTGGAATGGGAGGATAAAGTGGAGACAAATATAGTCCAATGATGATATGGTAAACTTGTGTGCCCTAAAAACTATACATGGCAGAGGCATAATAAAGACCTTATCAAAATTTCTGACTTTAAGCATTGCTATCCCCTAAAGGACTGGAGGTATATAAGTATAATGTCAACATGCCTTAGTACCGTGTGATATCTATCTCTTCTCTCTCTCCTGTCTCTCCACTCTCCTCTCTCTCCCCTCTCTCTCTATGGCCTATATTTATCAAAGTCTGGCGGACCTGATCCGCCAGTGCGGATCAGGTCCGCCAGACCTCGCTGAATACGGAGAGCAATATGCTCTCAGTATTCAGCATTGCACCAGCAGCTCACAAGTGCTGCTGGTGCAACGCCACCCCCTGCAGACTCGCGGCCAATCGGCCGCCAGCAAGGGGGTTGTCAATCAACCCGATTGTACTCAATTGGGTTGAATTCCGGCGATGTCTGTCCACCTGCTCAACTCACAACCCTGGGTGCTCACCAGTACTTAAAGACAGCTGTCAGTGACTTAAGCCCCGATGTTGGAAAGTGATGTGAGGCAGAAATATATTTAAAAGGGATTCAATGCAATGTCGAGAATGCCGGCAAAATATTCAAAAGTGCCAACATTACTCTTTAAAGGCAGCATTGCAGAGAGGCGTTTTACAATACATCACAATAGGTGGCAATGGTGACAAAATGTTCCAAACAGCATCAGCACCAACATTGGCAAAGTAAAGTAAAGGATTCCCTTTAAATATATAGCAAAGAACCTAATAAATATACCTATGTACCCATAAACGACATAACCCACCACCGCAAACTAACTCTACACTACTTAACCCTTAAACCGCCAATAGCCCACCGCAATAAACTTCCTAACCTATTAACCCCTTTACCTCAAATAGCCTACCGCAATAAACTTCCTAACCTATTAACCCCTTTACCGCCAATAGCCCACCGCACTAAACTTCCTAACCTATTAGGCCCTATACTGCCAATAGCTCACCACACCAAACGTCATAACTTATTAACCCTATGGGGCATATTTATCAAGCTCCGTATGGAGCTTGAGGCCCCTTGTACGATCGGGTTGATTGACACCCTCTGCTAGCGGCTTTACAAGAACTGCTGGTGCAATGATACGCTGTCAGCATTTATCGATGTGCAGCGGACATGATACACTACATTGTATCATGTCCGCTCGCACATTAATAAATTGACCCCTATACCTCCAGTACCCCTAACCTTTTAACCCCTATACCACAAACCCAAAACGCAAACTACCTCTACCATAACTACCTAACAGCTAACCTCTGAGACCCTTAACCTAATACCCCCTAAGTTACAAAAAATAGCAAACACTAAATTTACAAAAAAATAATAAAAGGGACAGTCAACACCAGAATTTTTGTTGTTTTAAAAGATAGATAATCCCTTAATTACCCATTCCCCAGTTTTTCATAACCGACACAGTTATAATAATACATATTTTACCTCTATGATTACCTTGTATCTAAGCCTCTGCAGACTGCCTCCTTATTTCAGTTCTTTTGACACACTTGCATTTTAGCCAAGCAGTGCTCACTCCTCGATACATTCACGTGCATGAGCTTCATATTCTTTTTTTGTTTTAATATTTTTTATTGTCCAAAAAGAGCATTTATATTACATTTGACATCTTTGTACAGCCAGTAAAAAGAAACTAGAAAAATAATATGATGTACAAGTTTTTGGTCTAACATTTCAAATAATACAGTTGAAAATAGTTTACATGAAAAAACAGAAAAATGTAAAGTTTGGTATCGACAACATTCAAATAAGTACATGTTGTTTGGGCTAGATATCTCTCCATTTGGGTATAAAATGAGTCAGGATTAAGTTTATTAAATTATATATTTGGTGGGACATTTTTGTGGCTGTATCTTTTTTATACGTGTATTGTACCAATATATATTTTAATTTAATGTTTTGGAAGTTTGGACGCTATGTATGATTCACAAAAAAACATGATATTCTAAACAGTAGTTCGTTTGTTTTTTAAATAGTTGTATTCCTCTAAACTTAACATTGTGTTGCAGGTATCTATCCAACTGGCTACTGTAGGGATTTCAGTCGATTTCCATTTTTTGACTATGGTATGTTTTGCAGCATTGCATATTACGTTAAGCAATTTTTTATGTTCAGTCAGTAATGAGGAGGGGAAGCTGGGAAATAACCAGATGTGTGGTTTTAATGGTATATCTATATTTAGAATACTAGATGTTTCTATGGCTATATTTTCCCAGAATTATATTAATTTTTGACATTCCCACCATACATGAGCCTTATTTCCTATCCCTATGTTATATCTCCAGTATATATTTGAACTTGTAGGGTATATTTCGTTTAGTCTGCTCAGGGTTAGGTACCATCTATGTAATATTTTATAGTTCATTTCTAATGTTCTGCATGAGATGGAAGATTGTTTCATGTCACAAAAGATTTAAAAACATTCTTTATATGAGAAGTCTATATCTAATTCTGTGCCCCAATTGAGTAAGAATTGTGGAATAATCGTCTTCAATAGTTTGTTGTATGATGCTGTAGATGAGTGAAAGTGTGTGTATAGCTTTCCATTTTGTGTACATAATTTCTCAAAATTTGTTTGTGGACGTAGTAGGTTACGTTTATCTTAGTGCTTAAATATATATGAATGGCATTGGTAATATGGGTACCATTGTTGGAAGAAAGGGAGACTTCTATTCATTAGTTCTGATTGAGTATAGGTAACTGTTTATGTGCTAGGACCTGACTAAATCTTGTAATGCTCTTTAAATATATCCTAAACCTGGTGGAATTCTGGGTTGTCCATCAGGGGGTTAAGTGGTGAGTAGTGTGAGGAAAGGAATGGATACGTATGTAGCGCTTTCTCCCATGTAACATATGTTTCTTTTATTATTTTATTAAAGGAGGAATATAATGGGTCCTTAATTTTAGATGTCCAACAATGCGCTCCTTAATGCTCAGATTTAAGTATAAAGTGTTCTATTTTTACCAGGATTTTAAATCTTAATGCTGAAACCAATCCTCTATCCTTTGAAGAAATATTGCTCTTCTATATTTTTGTATATCTGGGACTCCCAGCCCACTCAAATGTGTTGAAAGGGTCATTATATTTTATTTATTCTGGATTGTTTTTTGTCCCATACTGAATTTAAATATTTGTCTTTGTAGTTGTGGTATATACATGGGAGTTAAGGGAATAGGTAATGTTTGCATTATAATAATATTCGGGCAGCAGATTCATTTTAGTGCAATGGATTCTTCCAAGCCAAGATATGTGTTTAGAGTGCCATCTGGACATATCCGCTATAATGGCATTATATAAAGGTATATAGTTAAAGTTGAACATGTCCGTGATCAAATTGGCTAGGTAAATACCCAGGTATTTTAGATTCTTTTTTTGTAGTCTAAAGGGGCATGTAGTCATTATATGATGCATAGTATTTGAGGGTAATGTTGCATTGAATATTTCAGATTTTGTGAAATTAATACTGAAATGTGATCCTGTTTAAAATTCTTTGAATAATGACATGATGTTATGGATGGCTAATTCTGGGTTTGATATGAACATAAGTACGTCGTCTGCATACAGAAGAATTTTATGTTCGTTTTCCCCAATATGGATGCCTTGTATTGAGGGATCTGATCTTATTGTGACTGCAAGAGATTCAATGACACAAGCAAAAAGAAGGGGGAGAGGGGGCAGCCCTGCCTGGTCATATTTGAAATGTGGAATGGATTTGATAGTGCACCATTAATTCTAATTTTTGCAGTAGGGGATGTGAAATTTTTTTCAATGAACCATTGACAAATTTCTGTAAGGAGGATTTTAAGAAGGACCAGCATACATGGTCAAATGCATTCTCAGCATCTGTAGATATGATTACTAGTGGAATATGGTTTGCTTGTGCATGTAATGATAGTTGTGTGGCCCTAACAGTGTTGTCCCTAGCTTCCCTTGATTTTATAAACCCGACTTGATCTTTGTCTATTAGGTATGGCATTACATTGGATAGTCGATTAGCTAAAATTTTTGCAAATATCTTAATATCCGTATTGAGCAGCGATATGGAACTATAGTTTTCTACTTGAGTGGAGTTTTTTTGCCCGGTTTAGGTAAAAGTGTGATATGAGCTTCTAAAGAATTGGGGGTGAATGGCTGGGTATCCGAGAGAGAATAACTATATAAAAAAAGCCTTTTATTTTAGTACTGGCAGACTTTCTGCCAGTACTTAAGATGGCGGTGACAATTGTGAGGTGGGGGAGGGAAGAGAGCTGTTTTAGAGGGGTCAGGGAGGTATCAGGGGGTGGGATGTGTCAGGTGGGAGGCTGATCTCTACACTGAAGGTAAAATTAACCCTACAAGCTTCCTAATTAACCTCTTCATTGCTGGGCATAATACACGTGTGGGGAGCAGCGGCATTTAGCGGCCTTCTAATTACCAAAAAGCAATGCAAAAGTCATATATATCTGCTATTTCTGTAAAAAGGGGATCCCAGAGAAGCATTTACAACCATTTGTGCCATATTTGCACAAGCTGTTTGTAAATAATTTTAGTGAGAAACCTAAAGTTTGTGAAAAAGTGAACAATTTTTTTAATTTGATTGCATTTGGCGGTGAAATGGTGGCATGAAATATACCAAAATGGGCCTAGATCAATACTTTGGGTTGTCTACTAAAAAAAATATATATATATATACATGTGAAGGGATTCCTAACAGATATCAGTGTTCCAATGTAACTTTTGCTAATTTTGAAAATGAAAATGGTTTGGAAATAGCAAAGTGCTACTTGTACATATTGCCATATAACTTGCAAAAAAGCAAAGAACATGTAAACATTGGGTATTTCTAAACTCAGGACAAGATTTAGAAACTATTTAACATGAAGGTTTTTGGTGGTTGTAGATGTGTAACAGATTTTGGGGTCAAAGTTAGAAAAAGTGTTTTTTTTTCCATTTTTTCATCATATTTTATAATTATTTTTATAGCAAATTATATGATATGATGAAAATAATGGTATCTTTAGAAAGTCCATTTAATGGCGAAACGGTATATAATATGTGTGGGTACAGTAAATGCGTAAGAGGAAAAATTACACAAACACCCCAGAAATGTAAAAAATAGCTCTGGTCTCAAAGGGTCAGAAAATTGAAAAGTGCTGTGGTCACTAAGGGGTTAAATTACATGCCCTATTTGAATCATTAACTTTTTTTTTTACTTTATTGTTCCTTTAACATTACACGGGAACCCCCCAAAAACAACACTACCAACAATAAAAAAAAACCACTAAAAAATCTTAAGAGTGTGCGCAAAAAAGAGAGTAACCAAACTCCTAAACCCTAAAAGATCCCCTACATTTAGGATAAATACAAAATTAAACAGATAAAACAATCTTTAGGGGCGCTCAAAGACTAAAGGTTAATAAGTAGACCAAAAGACAGTTGTTTATATACCATCAATATTAGTCATTGAATAAATTAATAAAACATTATGATTCAGATAGTAATGATCGTTATAACAACTAATGTATAACTGAAAAGTATTGTGGTGAAGGGTAAAACCAATATATGGCAAATAAGGAAACACAAATATCCAAAATGGTAAAAAAGCAAACAATTTAATAAACCTAAACAGTAATGCAAATATACGTAATCAATATCTACTACCTAAATATAACACATTGATAAAAATAGATAAAAGTTTCGGACGTCTACGATTTAGCACAACTAAAAAAATAATACCGTATTTTCCGGCGTATAAGACGACATTTTAACTCATGAAAATCTTCTCAAAAGTCGGAGGGTTGTCTTATACGCCGGGTGTCGTCTTATAAGCCTTATTATTACAGAGTACAGACAACGTTATCCTAAACTGAGCTCCACTGAAACAGAGGCGGGCACTGGGCGGGTGCAGAGGTTGCAAGGAGATGTGTTGTATGTAATGGCAGGCAGTGAGAGCTCATTTGTTACATAAGTTTTGGAAAGCAACGCCACACTGATTGGTTGGGAGCTAGTAGGTAAGGAATGAATAACCGTGACGTGGGGTTATTACTGTGTTAAGACTCATTGGCAGTGGCAGGAGGGCAGCGAGACAGCCAAAGCTAAATCACATGTTCATAGCTTAATAGCAGAGTTATCGTTTTCCAGTAGTTCGAGCTGCAGGCTGCTGATTGTCACACAAGCATGGAGTACAAGTAGTATCCCAGTAGTTCACATGCTGACTGACTTCTATGCCGCTCAGCATGTGAACTACTGGGATACTACTTGTACTCCATGCTTGTGTGACAATCAGCAGCCTGCAGCTCGAACTACTGGAAAACGATAACTCTGCTATTGGGCCGTGAACATGTGCTGCAGTTAAAAGGGGCTCTTACTCTTACATGAGTGTGCTGCAGTTAAAAAGAGCGCGCAGTTGTGGAAGCAGAAGTGTTTAGTGCAGGCTTACAAACCTGGGCAAAAATGGTGCCTTAAATTGGGTCTGGTCCTAACAGTTGTTTGGAGCCCACAACCTGCCCATGGACCCCCCCAATTATCCCTGCTAACCGCCCACAAAACACCGCCACAAACACCCCCCCCCCACACACAAACACATGCAACAAAAAAGTTATCTGCACACTGGGTGAATTTGAGGTGAAAACCTACCGTATATCCCATACCCCCATACTTGCTCCAAACTAATAATTTTATTTGGTGTGCTGGCTGCATTCATTGAGGGGGTAGTCTTATACGGCAAGTATAGCACAAACCCTATATTTTAACAGGAAAAGTAGGGGGGTCGTCTTATATGCCCAGTCGTCTTATACGCTGGAAAATACGGTAATATATATATTGCCACCACTAAAAAAAGAGAATTCTGGCCAAAATGTAACAAACAAGTGTCAAAAAATGTTACAGACTTCAGACGAAGGTAACAACTGCAGTTCACACAGTCTGATTAGAATGGATCGATCCTTAGGCACATAGATGTATTTTTACCTGGCTATTCAGGAATGATAATAGACATAGAGGACATCCAGCTCGATTAGCCGTTTAACCTCTGTGTAGTCTCTTCCTCCAGCCGTTATGGTCACGTGTATGCACATAAGTATAATAACTGTGTCTGCAATTTACAGTGTGGAACAATGAATATTCAGAATTCACATATCCACATTCACAGTGTATTATACACTTGATAGAAAAAATATACAGAAAAATAGTATTACATACAAAAGATGTTCAAATGTAATAGAGATACAACGTATAAAAAAATATATACTTCCCAGATCCAAATGTGGATGTGGACAATAGGTAGGATGCCGCTCTGTTCAGGGGTGCAAAAAACTGTGCTCTGCCCCAAGCCGAAACTAACATAAAAAGAGAAGAGACAGAGCGCAACCACCTCTGAACATAAAAGCAGTTTATTACAAATAATCGGCTACAGAAAAAAACACATCAACGTGTGCACAACAAGCACGTACATAAAACAGATAAAATGCAGGCACAAAAAATCACCACTGGTGTGAATCCTCCGTTAGATCTCAGGAAGGGCTGATCTTCACCTGCTCCTCTGTACCTCCGCAATCCAATTGAGCTGGTACCGGGGAAACTTAGACGCCACCGTAAATGGTTCGGGTGAACACAGCATCACGGGCTCACTGTCTGAAGCTGTTGTTAGTTATTACGCTCAGGTTCAAATCTGAAGTGCACTCTACGCGTTTCGTCATCTAATGAAAACAATTACTGCACATTTCAAAGCGACTTGTACTCCACCCCTTGTCACATCTACCAATTGTAAATTACTCTCCGTTGTAATCAAAGGTGCATAATCTATTTTGTAACTGTAACCTTAGCTCATGCTTCATCATATTTAGAAGCCACAAGTATCCTTTACACTGAAACTTGTTTGGAGCACTGAGAGGTGAACAGTTACAAAATAGATTATGCAACTTTGATTACAACGGAGAGTAATTTACAATTGGTAGATGTGACAAGGGGTGAGTATAAGTCGCTTTGAAAATGTGCAGTATTGTTTTCATTAGATGACGAAACGCGTAGAGTGCACTTCAGGTTTGAACCTGAGCGTAATAACTAACAACAGCTTCAGACAGTGAGCCTGTGACGCTGTGTTCACCCGAACCATTTACGGTTGGCGTCTAAGTTTCCCGGTACTAGCACAATTGGATTGTGGAGGTAACAGAGGAACAGGTGAAGTATCAGCCCTTCCTGAGATCTAACGGAGGATTCACACCAGTGGTGATTTTTTGTGCCTGCATTTTATCTGTTTTATGTACGTGCTTGTTGTGCACATGTTGATGTGTTTTTTCTGTAGCCGATATTTGTAATAAACTGCTTTTATGTTCAGAGGTGGTTGCGCTCTGTCTCTTCTCTTTTTATGTTAGTCTTGTATCTTCTGCCTTCTTTTCAATACAGAGGATATGCTCTCTAATCCTACCTTTTAACATTCTCTTGGTTTTACCAAAATAAATTAAATTACAAGTACACTGTAGTACATAGATTACTCCCTTGGTTGTACACCTAATTAAGGCCTAGATTTGGAGTTTGGCGTCAGCCGTGAAAACCAGCGTTAGAGGCTCCTAACGCTGGTTTTAGGCTACCTCCGGTATTTGGAGTCACTCAAAATAGGGTCTAACGCTCACTTTTCAGCCGCGACTTTTCCATACCGCAGATCCCCTTACGTCAATTGCGTATCCTATCTTTTCAATGGGATCTTTCTAACTCCGGTATTTAGAGTCGTGTCTGAAGTGAGCGTTAGACATCTAACGACAAAACTCCAGCCGCAGGAAAAAAGTCAGTAGTTAAGAGCTTTCTGGGCTAACGTCGGTTTATAAAGCTCTTAACTACTGTACTCTAAAGTACACTAACACCCATAAACTACCTATGTACCCCTAAACCGAGGTCCCCCCACATCGCCGACACTCTATTAATTTTTTTTAACCCCTAATCTGCCGACCGCCACCTACGTTATACTTATGTACCCCTAATCTGCTGCCCCTAACACCGCCGACCCCTATATTATATTTATTAACCCCTAATCTGCCCCCCTCAACGTCGCCTCCACCTGCCTACACTTATTAACCCCTAATCTGCCGAGTGGATCTCACCGCTACTATAATAAAGTTATTAACCCCTAATCCGCCTCACTCCCGCCTCACTAACCCTATAATAAATAGTATTAACCCCTAATCGGCCCTCCCTAACATCGCCGACACCTAACTTCAATTATTAACCCCTAATCTGCCGACTGGAGCTCACCGCTATTCTAATAAATGTATTAACCCCTAAAGCTAAGTCTAACCCTAACACTAACACCCCCCTAAGTTAAATACAATTTACATCTAACGAAATTAATTATCTCTTATTAAATAAATTATTCCTATTTAAAGCTAAATACTTACCTGTAAAATAAATCCTAATATAGCTAAAATATAAATTATAATTATATTATAGCTATTTTAGGATTAATATTTATTTTACAGGTAACTTTGTATTTATTTTAACCAGGTACAATAGCTATTAAATAGTTAAGAACTATTTAATAGTTACCTAGTTAAAATAATTACAAAATTACCTGTAAAATAAATCCTAACCTAAGTTACAATTAAACCTAACACTATACTATCATTAAATTAATTAAATAAAATACCTACAATTACCTACAATTAAACCTCTCAAACAAAAACAGTTAGGAGCACCAAAAAGCAAGTGAAAAAGCAAAATTTATTTACAGTTAATTTAAACATGAGGGTTAATTAACCCCAGGGTAAGAGTTTGAAAACAGAAAACAATAAACAGAGAACAAAAACGGCTGACCGGTTTCGGCGTCTGCCTTAATCCTAGCCTGCTTAAAAAGTGATTGTAAATTCACAATTTAAAAACCCTTCTCTGTGTTTCCATTGGGTGTGGAGTACACACCCTTCAAGTGATTAACCAATGTCAAACATCAACTTGATTTTGTTTAATTTATTCAGACACCTGTTTCCCTACTGACACACTGTTAATAGGTGTGGCGATTTTGGATTAGCTAACTTGAAGTCTTTAATTTTGTTGTGAACTTTCAAATGCTATCATCCAAACTGCATAAAAGTGCTCCTCGTCACATCTATTAAGCCAGAAAGTGTGGTGTTCATAATAAGACATTATGCTTATATAACCAAAGTTTGTATTTTTGTAGTCTCATTTGTCAATTTTCGTGTTCCTATGTATTGAACACTCAAAGTTCTCTTTTATCTACCTCATCTTGGTGAGAGGAAAGATAGAAATGATACCTGGGACCGCCAGGATCCGAAATTGCCCCCTGACTGTTGTGTATGTGACCTCAAGACCTGGGATGCGATTGCGGTTCTTAGATTACGTGTGTGTTTGTTTGTATGCTGGAGTGACGTGTGGTACACACCTCTATTTTGACCCTATGGGCTTTCGTTCCCCTCAGCTGCCAAAGCTAGACTACGCCTCTATCTCGAGTGATGTACGCTGTGGGGGTGTGTTGAGTACCTTTTATTAAGTGTTGATCGAATTTACTGGAGGGACTACTCTAACCAAATACCCTCCCTTGATATAAGGAACGTTATTCCCAGTAGGTGTGTAAAAATGATACCTGGATCTAGACCCTTATTATACTTCCCATGCTGGGTGTGCCAAACCATATATACTGCAAGTTTCTTAGCTGCGGGCGATCCAGACTCATCATTATGTTACGTGTGAACAGTGATTTCAGTCCATCTAGATACATGTATAAATTCAGATTAGTGAATGGATTGTAAATGTGTACTGTGTTGCTAGACTCCTTGTTGACATGTTATAAACCACTGTGCTGGCACTTTAACCCTGAATAACCTCCATATACTGAATTACTATAGTAAACGCACCTTCTCTATATTCATAACCAGTGTAAGATATGGAGGGGGGGTGGGGTTGTGGGTCTGGGGGGACTTGGGTAATGGGGAAATGGGGAGTTTGGGGGGGGGAAAGGGGGCAGGGAATTTAAGGTAAAGAGGATGCGGGAATTGAAGAGTTTAGTATGGGCCTAAGGGGTGGGAAGCCACAGCTACCAAAAGTTAATTAAATCAAACTCTGAATTTAGACCCTCTGGAAACCTGGTTCTCAACCGAAAAATCCAGAAGGCCTCCCTTTCACCCAGTTTAGGGGTTCTATCGAGCCCTTTGTTTTGTACTGGTACCCTCTCAATGATGGTCCACGAGAAGTACCTGGGATCTTTCTGGTGTAAACCCGAAAAGTTTAATCAGAGGGGTAGTTAGCTCCCCTGCTCTTATATCAGCCAGATGTTCCTTTATTCTAACTCGCGCCTCTCTGGTCGTGAGACCTACATATTGGAGGGCACAATGTGTGCATGAAATTAGATACACCACAACGTTTGACCGGCAATTTAGGCACAGTCTCTTCTGGAAGGTTTCACCCGTTACCAGGGACCTAAATGTGTCTCCCACTACCACTCTCTCACATGCTTTACATGAAAGATAGTTGCACCTATAGGTACCATTGAGTCTTAACCAGGTCAAGCCACTGGTTTCTTCCTGTCTCAGTTTAGTGGGGGCTATTATGTTGCCTATCGTACGATTCCTTTTGTAAGCGAATCGTATGCCCTCATTCACTATATCTTTCAAAGCATCATCAGCCAAGAGAAGTTGATAGTTGTTTTTGATTATCTGACATATCTGGTGGTACTGCTGTGAATAATCTGTTGTAAATTGAATTCTACTACCTTCATTTAGTTGTTCCCACCAGTTCTTATCTTTTCTCCTGTTCCTATTTTTGTTCTCCGGCTTTCTTTTAGATTGTTCTAGTAACCGGGCCCTGTCCAATCTACTGACTAGATCTCTTTCTCTTGTGACTATCGACTTACAGTACCCTCTTTCTAGCAACCTAGTTTCGAGTTCATCTGCTTGTTTTTCATATGTGTGTTGACTGGTGCAGTTTCTTCTCAAACGGATGAACTGCCCTCTCGCTACCCCTTTAAAAACTCTCCTTGGGTGGCAGCTTGTTGCATGGAGGAGTGAGTTACCTGAAATCGGTTTCCGATAGGTTTCAGTCATGATTTTTTGTCCTGTCTGGCCCTTCAGTGTAATGTCAAGGAAGTTAACCGTATGTTCCTGAACCTCTGAAGTGAAGCTGATCCCTACCGTATTCTGGTTTAAATTCTTAATAAAGGCATCTAGATCTTCTCTCGAACCCTCCCAGATAAACAAAAGATCGTCTATGAACCGTTTGTACCACACTATCTCCTGCCTGAAGGGGTTCAGCTCTCCAAAGACGTGGGAGAGCTCCCACCAACCCATGAATAGGTTGGCGTAGGAGGGGGCAAACTTGGCCCCCATTGCCGTCCCACGCTTCTTGAGAAAGAACTCCCCCTCAAACAGGAAATAGTTGTGGGTTAGAAGAAACTTGGTTATTCTTATAACATACTTAGTAAATGCCTGATTCCCTGTATACCATCTGGAGAGAAAGAATTCTAAAGCCTCCAATCCCTTCTCATGAGATCATTTATAGAAAGGTGGAACGATCATCTAACACAGTGTTCATTTAATTTAATGAAATTGATTTGTGAATTCAAGGTAAAAGCCATAGAGGATCTTGGCAGTAAAATCAAAGAATTACAGGACGAACTCAACAAGAGAAGCGAGGAACCAAGCTTCTTGAAATTTGATGCCACTTTGCAAAAAGTATTGGCAGAAGCCAAATCTGCATTATTAGAAGCAAAACGCACGAAATATCTACAAGATTTACAAGATTATAACCTGAATAGGGTTTATGTCTGGAACAGGAGGGATCGTTTTGCCCTCAGAAGGGAACAAAACTGACAAACCCCGTTTCACAACAGAGGAAGAAGGGGCTTCAGATCAAGGGGAAACAGGGACAGACGAGTAAATTTCCAAGAGAGTGAGGGAGAATCCTGGGATGAAGGATCATCTTCAGGAGAAGATTTAGCACCACAGGAAGCCACAGTCAGACCGAAAGAGGGATCGAATCGGCTCCCCCTGATCCTGAAGAATAAGGGGCAAGGCTCATTACCAACTACTTCACATTACAGTGAGGAACCGATACAACAGAGAACAAGCCAAGGGCCCTCAGGAGATACTGAAAGATCACAGATCGAGCAGGTTTTTCAGGTACCCCCAAGAACATCAGAAGGGGGGGGAAGAGATACTCTAGAGCACTACCAACCACCGAGGGAACAAAGAAGATACCCCCAAAGAAGAGGACGAAAGAGGGGAAACTACAGGGACTAAATGTTATTAATTTGTCAAGTTATGCATTAAATAAATTTGAATTGGAAGTTTTGAGCTTAGGTCTAACCTTTGTACCAACTATGGACTTTAACCTATTCAAGACTCTTTTGGATGTCAACAAGATGATACGCAATATGACTCTAAAGAAGCATTTTAAGCTAGAAACAAGGGAGCTCCACGAATCAGATGAGAGTCCACGTCCACAGATAATGAGATAGAGAGTGCAGGTTGTATGTGCAGCATGAATTTTCAGGAACTTTGTGATGTCAGGGTCTTGGAATCTCTCCAAGGGGGAATAGAAAGAAGAGGTCAGGAGTCTAAGGGACTCCAAAATTAAAGAGTAAATCTTTATTTTATCCCCTACAAAGTAGGGGCCCCCCTTTTGGAGAAATTCCAAAAAAAGAGTGGAAAATGATCTAGTTAAAGCTCCAATAAACTACACAAAGGGGTCAGGAATCCAATATAACACGTAGACAGAAGGAGGCTCTAGATAGCCTAAAAAACAATAGAGGTTTTGGTAATAAGATCTGCTGATAAGGGCGGGGCCATTGTGGTTCAGGATAGAACCAAATTTGTTCAAGAAGCTTGGAGGACAGCTGAGAACAGAAACAGATTATGAAATACTACAACAGGGATCCCACCAGGTCATTCCAGCGACAATTGGTCTCACATGGTGGATGATGGGGTAGAACTGGGCTTTATTGACCAGGATACCAAAACATATCTACTGGTACAGAATCCCGCTATCCGGTGTTTAATCACCTACCGAAAGTACATAAGTCTACTGATACGTCCAGGTGGGAGACCGATAGTCAGCGGGATTGGCTCACTCACTGACATCTTTCAGAATGGCTGGATGACATTCTGCAGCCAATGTAAATACACTTTGGAGCTTTTTTAGCTGATACAAAACATGTCCTAAATTTACTCACTGAAGTAACTTGGTAAAGCAATTCCATTGGTTAACTGTTGATGTCAAGTCTCTTTATTCAACTATACCTCATGAGAAGGGATTGGAAGCTTTAGAATTCTTTCTCTCCAGATGGTATACAGGGAATCAGGCATTTACTAAGTATGTTAAAAAGAATAACCAAGTTTCTTCTAACCCACAACTATTTCCTGTTTGAGGGGGAGTTCTTTCTCAAGAAGCGTGGGGACGGCAATGGGGGGGGGCCAAGTTTGCCCCCTCCTACGCCAACCTATTCATGGTTGGTGGGAGCTCTCCCACGTCTTTGGAGAGCTGAACCCCTTCAGGCAGGAGATAGTGTGGTAAAAACGGTTCATAGACGATCTGTTGTTTATCTGGGAGTGTTCGAGAGAGGGATCTAGATGCCTTTATTAAGAATTTAAACCAGAAATACGGTAGGGATCAGCTTCACTTCAGAGGTTTCATGAACATACGGTTAACTTCCTTGACATTTACACTGAAGGGCCCAGACAGGACAAAAAATCATGACTGAAACCTATCGGAAACCGATTTCAGGTAACTCACTCCTCCATGCAACAAGCTGCCACCCAAGGAGAGTTTTTAAAGGGGTAGCGAGAGGCAGTTCATCCGTTTGAGAAGAAACTGCACCAGTCAACACACATATGAAAAACAAGCAGATGAACTCGAAACTAGGTTGCTAGAAAGAGGGGTAATGTAAGTCGATAGTCACAAGAGAAAGGAGATCTAGTCAGTAGATTGGACAGGGCCCCGGTTTACTAGAACAATCGAAAAAGAAAGCCGGAGAACAAAAATAGGAACAGGAGAAAAGATAAGAACTGGTGGGAACAAGCTAAATGAAAGGTAGTAGAATTCAATTTACAAACAGATTATTCACGGCAGTACCACCACCAGATATGTCAGATAATCAAAAACAACTATCAACTTCTCTTGGGCTGATGATGCTTTGAAAGATATAGTGAATGAGGGCATACGATTCGCTTACAAAAGGAATCGTACGATAGGCAACATAATAGCCCCACAAACTGAGACAGGAAGAAACCAGTGGCTCAACCTGGTTAAGACTCAATGGTACCTATAGGTGCAACTATCTTCATGTAAAGCATGTGAGAGAGTGGTAGTGGGAGACACATTTAGGTCCCTGGTAACGGGTGAAACCTTCCAGAAGAGACTGTGCCTAAATTGCCGGTCAAACTTCGTGGTGTATCTAATTTCATGCACACATTGTGTCCCTCCAATATGTAGGTCTCACGACCAGAGAGGCGCGAGTTAGAATAAGGAACTTCCTGGCTGATATAAGAGCAGGGGAGCTAACTACCCTCTGATTAATCACTTTTCGGGTTACACCAGAAAGATCCCAGGTACTTTCTCGTGGGACCATCATTGAGGTAGGTACCAGTACAAACAAAGGGCTCGATAGAACCCGTAAACTGGTGAAAGGGAGGGCCTTCCTGGATTTTTCGGTTGAGAACCAGGTTTCCAGAGGGTCTAAATTCAGAGTTTTGATTTAATTAACTTTTGGTAGCTGTGGCTTCCCACCCCTTAGGCCATACTAACTCTTCAATTCCCGCATCCTCTTTACCCTTAAATTCCCTGCCCCCTTCCCCCCCCAAACTCCCCATTGCCCCATTACCCAAGTCCCCCCAGACCCACAACCCCCCCAACCCCACCCCCCCTCCATATCTTACACGGTTTATGAATATAGAGAAGGTGCGGTTTACTATAGTAATTCAGTATATGGAGGTTATTTCAGGGTTAAAGTGCCAGCACAGGTGGTTTATAACATGTCAACAAGGAGTCTAGCAACACAGGAACACATTTACAATCCATTCACTAATCTGATTTATACATGTAACTAGATGGACTGAAATCACTGTTCACACGTAACATAATGACGAGGTCTGGGTCGCCCGCAGCTAAGAAACTTGCAGTATACTACGGTTTGGCACACCCAGCATGGGAAGTATAATAAGGGTCTAGATCCAGGAATCATTTTTACACACCAACTGGAATACGTTCCTTATATCAAGGGAGGGTATTTGGTTAGAGTAGTCCCTCCAGTAATTTCGATCAACACTAAGTAAAAGGTACTCAACACACCCCCACAGCGTACATCACTCGAGATAGAGGCGTAGTCTAGCTTTGGCAGCTGAGGGGAATGAAAGCCCATAGGGTCAAATGAGGTGTGTACCACACGTCCACTCCAGCATACAAACAAACACACACGTAATCTAAGAACCCGCAATCGCTATCCCAGGTCTTGAGGTCACATACACAACAGTCAGGGGGCAATTTCGGATCCTGGCGGTCCCAGGTATCATTTCTTTCTTTCCTCTCACAAGATGAGGTAGATAAAAGAGAACTTTGAGTGTTCAATACATAGGAACACGAAAATTGACAAATGAGACTACAAAAATACAAACTTTGGTTATATAAGCATAATGTCTTATTATGAACACCACACTTTCTGGCTTAATAGATGTGACGAGGAGCACTTTTATGCAGTTTGGATGATAGCATTTGAAAGTTCACAACAAAATAAAAGACTTCAAGTTAGCTAATCCAAAATCGCCACACCTATTAACAGTGTGTCAGTAGGGAAACAGGTGTCTGAATAAATTAAACTAAATCAAGTTGATGTTTGACATTGGTTAATCACTTGAAGGGTGTGAACTCCTCACCCAATGGAAACACAGAGAAGGGTTTTTAAATTGTGAATTTACAATCACTTTTAAGCCGTGCTAGGATTAAGGCAGTCGCCGAGACCGGTCAGCCGTTTTGTTCTCTGTTTATTGTTTTCTGTTTTCACACTCTACCCTGGGTTATTAACCCTCATGTTTAAATTAACTGTAAATAAATTTTGCTTTTTCACTTGCTTTTTGGTGCTCCTAACTGTTTTTGTTTGAGAGATTTTGTGGCCATCTGTGAGCACACACAGCGAGTTGAAAACACTTTTAAATCCCCTATTGCGGAGGCTTGGCATTTCCCAGCTTGGGACAGCTCACCAGCAGCAAAGAGAGTATCACAACATTATCAACAGCACCGCAAGGACATATGAGAGCAGATCAACCTGAAACAGGACTGTGGTGAGTCTGTTTATGATATATACATATGTGATACCATTTGAACTGCATATATTGAAGACATCCTTATTTCTATTTCTATCTTGCTATTTGTTCAGGGGACATTGGGGTGGACCCATGGACATAGCAAGACCATGAACTCTTGTCTGTATAACCAGGCTGGTTATTTATTGTGATTCATCATTAAATTCACATAATAAAGTTTACACCACGTACACACACAACCACAGCACCCCTTCTTTTCTCTGAACTTTACAATTAAACCTAACACAGCACTACAATAAATAAATGAAATACAATTCCTACAAATAACTACAATGAAATAAACTAACTAAAGTACAAAAAATAAAAAAGAACTAAGTTAAAAAAATAAAAAAATATTTACAAACATAAGAAAAATATTACAACAATTTTAAACTAATTACACCTACTCTAAGCCCCCTAATAAAATAACAAAGACCCCCAAAATAAAAAATGCCCTACCCTATTCTAAATTGCTAAAGTTCAAAGCTCTTTTACCTTACCAGCCCTGAACAGGGCCCTTTGCGGGGCATGCCCCAAGAAGTTCAGCTCTTTTGCATGTAAAAAAAACATACAATACCCCCCCCCAACAGTACAACCCACCACCCACATAGCCCTAATCTAACCCAAACCCCCCTTAAATAAACCTAACACTAAGCCCCTGAAGATCATCCTACCTTGTCTTCACCTCACCAGGTATCACTGATCCGTCCTGGCTCCAAAATCTTCATCCAACCCAAGCGGGGGCTTGCGATCCATCATCCGGTGGCTGAAGAGGTCCAGAAGAGGCTCCAAAGTCTTCATCCTATCCGGGAAGAAGAGTAGATCCGGACCGGCAACCATCATCTTCCAAGCGGCATCTTCTATCTTCATCCGATGAGGGCCGGCTCCATCCTGAAGACCTCCGACGCGGACCCATCTTCATCCGGCGATGTCCAACTGAAGAATGAAGGTTCCTTTAAGGGACGTCATCCAAGATGGCGTCCCTAGAATTCCGATTGGCTGATAGGATTCTATCAGCCAATCGGAATTAAGGTAGGAATATTCTGATTTGCTGATGGAATCAGCCAATCAGAATCAAGTTCAATCCGATTGGCTGATCCAATCAGCCAATCAGATTGAGCTTGCATTCTATTGGCTGTTCCGATCAGCAAATCAGAATATTCCTACCTTAATTCCGATTGGCTGATAGAATCCTATCAGCTTCCTTTGGAGCCTCTTCTGGACCTCTTCAGCCACCGGATGATGGACCGCCAGCCCCCGCTTGGGTTGGATGAAGATTTTGGAGCCAGGACGGATCGGTGATACCTGGTGAGGTGAAGACAAGGTAGGATGATCTTCAGGGGCTTAGTGTTAGGTTTATTTAAGGGGGGTTTGGGTTAGATTAGGGGTATGTGGGTGGTGGGTTGTAATGTTGGGGGGGGGTATTGTATGTTTTTTTTACAGGCAAAAGAGCTGAACTTCTTGGGGCATGTCCCGCAAAGGGCCCTGTTCAGGGCTGGTAAGGTAAAAGAGCTTTGAACTTTAGTAATTTAGAAAAGGGTAGGGCATTTTTTATTTTGGGGGTCTTTGTTATTTTATTAGGGGGCTTAGAGTAGTTGTAATTAGTTTAAAATTGTTGTAATATTTTTCTTATGTTTGTAAATATTTTTTTATTTTTTGTAACTTAGTTCTTTTTTATTTTTTGTACTTTAGTTTGTTTATTTCATTGTAGTTATTTGTAGGAATTGTATTTAATTTATTTATTGATAGTGTAGTGTTAGGTTTAATTGTAGGTAATTGTAGGCATTTTATTTAATTAATTTAATGATAGTATAGTGTTAGGTTTAATTGTAACTTAGGTTAGGATTTATTTTACAGGTAATTTTGTAATTATTTTAACTAGGTAACTATTAAATAGTTCTTAACTATTTAATAGCTATTGTACATGGTTAAAATAATTACAAAGTTGCCTGTAAAATAAATATTAATCCTAAAATAGCTATAATATAATTATAATTTATATTGTAGCTATATTAGGATTTATTTTACAGGTAAGTATTTAGCTTTAAATAGGAATAATTTATTTAATAAGAGATAATTAATTTAGTTAGATGTAAATTATATTTAACTTAGGGGGGTGTTAGTGTTAGGGTTAGACTTAGCTTTAGGGGTTAATACATTTATTAGAATAGCGGTGAGCTCCAGTCGGCAGATTAGGGGTTAATAATTGAAGTTAGGTGTCGGCGATGTTAGGGAGGGCAGATTAGGGGTTAATACTATTTATTATAGGGTTAGTGAGGCGGATTAGGGGTTAATAACTTTATTATAGTAGCGGTGCGGTCCGCTCGGCAGATTAGGGGTTAATAAGTGTAGGCAGGTGGAGGCGACGTTGAGGGGGGCAGATTAGGGGTTAATAAATATAATATAGGGGTCGGCGGTGTTAGGGGCAGCAGATTAGGGGTACATAAGGATAACGTAGGTGGCGGCGCTTTGCGGTCGGCAGATTAGGGGTTAATAAGTGTAGGTAGCTGGCGGCGACGTTGTGGGGGGCAGATTAGGGGTTAATAAATATAATATAGGGGTCGGCGGTGTTAGGGGCAGCAGATTAGGGGTACATAAGGATAATGTAAGTAGCGGCGGTTTAGGGAGCGGCAGATTAGGGGTTAAAAATAAAATGCAGGTGTCAGCGATAGCGGGGGCGGCAGATTAGAGGTTAATAAGTGTAAGGTTAGGGGTGTTTAGACTCTGGGTACATGTTAGGGTGTTAGGTGCAGACTTAGGAGGTGTTTCCGCATAGCAAACAATGGGGCTGCGTTAAGAGCTGAACGCGGCTTTTTTGCAGGTGTTAGGTTTTTTTCAGCTCAAACAGCCCCATTGTTTTCTATGGGGGAATCGTGCACGAGCACGTTTTTGAGGCTGGCCGCTTGCGTAAGCAACTCTGGTATCGAGAGTTGAAGCTGCGTTAAAAATGCTCTACGCTCCTTTTTTGGAGCCTAACGCAGCCTTTATGTGGACTCTCAATACCAGAGTTATTTTTATGGTGCGGCCAGAAAAAAGCCGGCGTTAGATTTTCGGGTCGTTACCGACAAAACTCCAAATCTAGCCGTAAATCTTTTATCACCACTTCTTTTCCTATAGTTGGTATAATATTTGTACACTTTTTACAACTATATTGACAGGCTTTACATGAGTAACAAGGAAAAAAAACTGATATTTTGTTTCCAAATAGATCTTTATTTATTTTAACCCATTTGGTTTCATTTCTAAATTCACTTGGTGCTAATAACGTTTTTAAATTTTTTGTCTTTCTAAATATTAGTTTTGGTGTGGATGAAAGTTTTTCCCCTAATATAGGGTCAGCCTTAAGTATATGCCAATGTTTTTTAATGATGTTTCTAATGACTCCATGGTCATTACTAAACTCAGTAATGAAGGGGACTTCTATCATATCGTGTCCCATGTCAGCATTTTTTTGTTTATATGTTAAAAGTGATTTTCTTTCAGTATTTCTAGCCCTAACCACTGCTTCATTAATAATCTGTTCCTCATACCCTCTATCTTTAAATTTCTCAATGAGTACCTCAATTTGATTTTCAAAATCAGATAATCTAGAACAGTTTTTTCTAATCCTTAAACTTTGTCCAATGGGGATATTATGTTTCCATTGTTTCAAATGGCAGCTTTCAGCGTGTATAAAACTATTAGAGTCAACCTTTTTGAAGTGAGTTTTAGTTTCAATATTATTATTACACACCATAATCTCTAAATCCAGGAAAATTATGGAATCCTGACTAAAATTGAATTTAAAAACAAGACCCTTATTATTTCTGTTCATACAATTAACCATTTCAATTAGATCTGATTCTGAAGCTCTCCAAACCACCATCAAAATATCATCGATGTACCTTCTGTAGAGCACGAGGTTTGCACCATAGCTATTGTCCTGGAAAAAACATTCTTTCCAATTTCCCATGAACAAATTTGCATAGCTTGGTGCAAACCTCATGCCCATTGCCGTACCCTCAGTCTGTAGGTAGAATTTATGATTAAATACAAAATAATTATTTTCTAGTATGAAAGCAATGCTCTTTAATAAAAAACTTTTTTGTTCTGATTTCATTTCTAGATCTTCATCGAGATATTTCTTTATTGCCTGTAGACCCATCTCATGACTGATTACTGTATAAAGTGAAGTTACATCACAGGTTACCAAAAATAGATCTTTTTCCCATTTAATGGTATCTAAAATGTTTAGCACCTGGGTGGAGTCTCTCAGGTATGAGTCTACATTCTTAACATATTTTTGTAGAAAAGAATCTACATATTGATATAGATTCGAGGAGAGTGCCCCTATTCCTGAAATAATTGGCCTGCCTGGTGGGTTAGTTAGATCTTTATGAATCTTAGGCAAGAAATAAAATACAGGGATTTTTGGATATTTTGGGTCTAGGAAATTTGATTCCTTGCTGTTTACGATTACTAATTTTTTTACCTTCTGCAATAATCTTTTTAAGTTTAGCTGCAAATTTGTTAGTTGGATTAAGATCTAATTTTGTATATGTTTTAGTATCATTGAGTAATCTTAAAGCTTCATAATGGGTTGTATCCATAATTACAATCCGGCCGTCCATATCAGCGGGCTTTATGGTTACATCTTTATTCTTCTTTAAATTCTCTAGTACAAGTCTATCCTTTTTAGTCATATTTGATTTAGTATACTTAGATGGCTGACTTTTCTTTAGGTCTCTTAGTACCAATAATTCAAAGGTTTCCAGGTTACTCCCTTTGGCAAATGTCAGATTAAAAGTGGATTTATTGTGTAATTTAGTGTGAATACATTTTTCTTGAGTAACACTTGTTATATTATTAGTGGATTTTTCTAGAGGACTTTTCATAAAATAGCGTTTTAGTGTGAGGTTTCTAAAATTTTTTTCAACATGTATGTGTGTATTGAATTTATTTAATCTCGTACTAGGGGCAAATGATAGTCCAAAACTAAGGATTCTTTCCTCGTCTTCTTTTATTTTTTTTATTTGTTCCACTTCCCCTTGTTCCTCTAGAAGTTTGTTTTTGTTTGTCCAATTTTTTTCTGGATTTTGTTTTATTATATCCCTTGATGTGCCCTCCCTCAAAGGGCTGGTCTCTAAAAAATTAGTCTTAATTTCTCTTTGGTTTGGTGTTTCTGTCTTATATTGTTGTAATGGTGTGTATCGGTTTTCCACTGGTACCTGCCATCTATTATCATTTTTCCAGTGCTTTCATTTCTATAAGGCCTTGGTCTAGTCTCATAGTATCTATTATCATAATTCTTATTATTTCTATAATAATAGTGTGGATTCATGTATTGTTCATGTCTATTTTGATAATAATCATCTCTATTATATCTATTTCTAACTTCATTATAGGGACCTGATCTCCATGAATCATTAAATCTCCTATTTGTATGATCATATTTTTTAGGTTGAATATGGTTCTTTTTCTCTTTTTTCATAGAATGTACCTCAGTCCATTGGTTTTGGGTTTTTGCTATTTCTATATTTTGAACATTGGTTTCAATTATATCAGTTTTTAAATTAGTTGTATCTCTTTCTAGTTTCTTCCATTTAGTTCTTAAAATATCTTTATTTAGTGTATCCAATCTTTCAATCATTACTTTTTGTTTTTCTTTAAACTCTGTTAGAGATTTTTTATCTTTGAGTTTTTCTTTTAATTCTATTATTTCTTTTTCTAGATCAGAGATAGTGTCTTTTCTAGATCTTTAAAGAATGTCCATTAGATCAGTGGAAGCTTTATTTAAAACCCCTTCCCAAAAAAGAACACAGTTATGTCTATACTAAAATTAAGGCCCTCTTAAAAAACAAAACAAAAAAACCCATCCCAAAACAAAAAACCCTAAACTAACACTAAACGTGACTATAACAATAGCCCTTAGAAGGACTTTTTTTGTAGGGCATTTCCCCCAAAGCTCTTTTCACATAAAAAAACAACCCCATTCTACAATAAAGGTAGCCCACCACCCCCCCAAAAAAGCCTAAACTAAAAAAATAACCCTATCATAAAAAATATTGCCCTTCAAAGGACATTTGGTAGGGCAGTGCCCTTAAGTGATCTAAACACTTTTTTGCAATAAAAAAAATTAAAGCGCTATTCTAGAAAATCCTATACCAAAAAACCTAATCTATAAAAAAGGTTGCCCTGAAAAGGGCATTGCCCTAAAGCTCTTTTTTTAATAAAAAAAAAAAAAATCTAAGCCCTATTCTAAAAAAATCCTAAACTAAAAACACCTAAAAGGGAAAAAAAAACTTAGCTTAAAAATAAAAGTCCATCCTCAAAAATCCTAATGCTAAACCCCAAAATTTGTACTCACCAACTTGACTACGGTGGTGCTCCTCTTCTTTCTTCATTGCTCATCATCTTCATTGAGGTGATCATCTTCTTCCATCTTCTGTCTTCCATATTTTTCCTTCTTCTTCCATCTTCCATCCGATCCTTCTTTTCTTCTTATCTTCTGTTAGATGTGGTATTCATGTGATCACCGCGTCACACTGAAGCTTGAATGCAATGTTTCTCCTTATATAGGGTGCCCTTGCATTTCTATTGGTTGATTTTTTAATTCTCAGTCCAATCAACCAATAGAAAAAAAAATTCTATTGGAGTTCAGTGCATTTTTCCATTAGATTTTGCTACCCATGATAATGTACATGAGCTTACTGTGTCAGCACATTCCACAGATGTTTTAGAATCATCTGTGGAAGGTGCTGACACAGTCAGCGCATGCACAGTATCCCCATAGCAAAATTTAATGGGGTAGCAAAAACTGATAGAACACCAGTATTTATAAGTTTAAAATGCTATCATGGTACGTGTATTGGAATCCAATTATAAACCAACTGTCATTTAAAATCAGTCCTAGCAGCTTTAGTTTCTAATTTATGCTGTATATATGTATATATATATATATATATATATATATATATATATATATATATATATATATAAAAAAAATCTAAAATATATATATATATAATATATACATATCTTAAGAAGATAATTAAGAGGTTAGCACATTAAAGTGATGGTCAAATTGATGCTCCTTCAATACATTTACAGATAGCTTATGTAATACTGATTAAAGTTACTAACTTTTGCCTAGATTACGAGTCTTGCGTTAGCCTTAAAAAGCAGCGTTGAGAGGTCCCAACGCTGCTTTTTAATGCCCGCTGGTATTACGAGTAGGGGTTAATAAATGTAGGTAGGTGGCGGCGATTTTAGGGACGGCAGATTAGGGGTTAATAATATTTAACTAATGTTTGCGAGGTGGGAGTGCAGCGGTTTAGGGGTTAATATCTTTATTATAGTTGCGGTGATGTCCGCTGCAGCAGATTAGGGGTTAAAAAATGTATTATAGTGTTTGCGATGCGGGAGGGCCTCGGTTTAGGGGTTAAAAGGTAGTTTATGGGTGTTATTGTACTTTTTAGCACTTTAGTTTGAGTTTTATGTTACGGCGTTGCACCATAAAACTCTTAACTACTGACTTTTAAATACGTTAGGACTTTTAACGGGGTAGGGTGTACCGCTCACTTTTTGGCCTCCCAGGACAGACTCGTAATACCGCCGCTATGGAAGTCCCATTGAAAATAGACTTTATCATGTTTACGTAAGTCGGTTTGCGGTAAATCCAAAAAAGTATGCGGTGACCCTAAACCTTCAAGACTCGTAATAGCAGCGGGCGTAAAAAAGCAGCGTTAGGACCTGTTAACGCTGCTTTTTTACCCTAACGCACAACTCGTAATCTAGCTGTATGTTTTTAAATTTTGTAAGGTTTTGCTTGAGAATCAAAATTAACAGCAGTATGGGTGGGTTATTAATATCTCCAGAAGTCACACAAGTCAGTTTGCGAAGTTTCCCCCAACTACTGTACAGTTTAGAGGAGGAGAGATAATGGTCTGAGCCCTGAAGTCAAATCCATTGAATACATAACCGTATTTCTATCCTATGTCTCTCAAGTCTCAAACACTCCATTCACTTGTGCACTATAGAACTCTTGTTTTATATACCACAAACTTACCTCTATCCATTACATCCAATAAGCAGCTCTAGTTTCACATCTGAGCTGTTAGACTAATGCTGCTGATTGGATAAATTGCATTTTCTGCATGGGACCAGCAGTGCACTGCAAGTCCTGAGCGGTATTGCTAATTGTGTGCTTAATCCCATTGCATTGGTTAAACACACAGTGCAGCAGGGTCAATAGTCTTAAAATGACTTACCCTAACGGATAAGAGCATGTCATTTTTCCAATATAATGTCCCTTTAACTTCCTGGTCCTCACTGAAACTTTGCTCTCTGTGTTATATACAGTCTAACCCGGCTGCTCTTTCATATGGGTGCTTCACTTGGGCCATACATCCATTCCTGGCAATAAGCAACAAGGTGATGTTGACATCCTTCTCTCTTCTAGCTGATCTTTCAACACGTAATCCCCATTGTTTCCCTAACATTCTCTTCCTTTAAAGGATTCCTAACTTTTTTTTAATGTAAAACGGAACAAAGATTTTGCATTTAAACTATCATAGCAATGTAATTTACCTTCTTATTGTTTCAAACAAATCTCCCTTTTCCCGTAAAATGATATTTTATTTTTTTCCGATGACATCACCTCATCCAGCCCACAAATGTGGGCCATCTAAGGGCTATCAAACCCGCCAATCAGATTTCTTCTTTTTGCATATAATTTAATTCTATTATCCGGATTCAACGCATGCGCAATACCATCTCATTGCTATCGCATGCGCATATTGCGGCAATCAAGCCGACATCATAGCTTCCACATAAAATGGTTATGTATCCAATGATGTTGCGCTAACTCGTGCATGCGCAATGCGTCTAGGAGTCGCCATCTTACAACTGCAGTTGTCAGCCCGGATTAGGAATCCGTAACGGTTGACAAAAGAGTGTGTTTGGAAAAATTAATTATTTTAAACTTAGATATTTTGAAAACAGTAGATACTTAATACAGAATCCACATTATAAAATGCTTGATTTATATGTATACTCTTGTGTGATTGCCATTACATTTCTGACTACAGCGTCCCTTTAAAGCCCATTTGATTAGTTTATTTTCACCCTTATCAGTTTGACTTGATGTCATTTACCGCCCCCCTCGGTCACCCACACTTTTTCCTTGACAACTTTGCCTCATGGCTACCTTACTTCCTCTCCTGTGACACACCTACCCTCAATTTTGGGGACTTTGCAAACCATTCCAGTGGGTTCCTTTGATAACCTAAGCGCTCCTGGAGATTGAAAGCTTCTCAAGCTCACTTCACCCTTTGGCCTATCTCAGTGGACTTATTCCCTTGCTCACTAAGGGCAAGATTACAAGTTGCGCGGCAAATCTGTTTTTCGCAATTGCGAAAACACAACTTGTGTTATGGCTTTTTCGTATTTGGGGTTGTGCAGGTATTACAAGTTCCAAAATAACACGCGTTAACCCATGTAATCCATAAAGCCAAATTGCATGCATTTTCACGTATACCCCCATAGAAGTCAATGCAGAACACAAATATAAAAAACATAAAAACCCTAATCTGTTCTGCAAAGCCCTTGACGTATTTTTCTTGAAAAGTGTACATGAAAATGTGATTATTTCATCTTGCAAGAATGTTTTCTTAACGGAATATGTTCTATTTATTTCTAAATAAATATTTCTCTGTATAGGTGATGATTGTTGGACAGATATATCTATTTATAGCGAGATATGTATATTATTATATATATATCTACATATCTCGTCATCTATATGCAAATATTTCTTTGAAAATATTGTTTAATGTGCATAAGATTGTAATGTAAAATCTTTTCATTATCTCCATAGTTAAACATATCTCTATACATATAAAGCCATGTTTTCTCTATGAACACCCAAGATCTCATATCTTTTAGTCCTTATAACTTTTGTGTGCAATATATTTTTAAAATATTTTTTATTAAACAGTGTTAATATGAGTGTAACTGTACTTGGTAATGTATTTTTGAGGTGTTTTGTGAAACATTTTTGTTGGGGAAAACTGTTAACTACAGCTTTTCGAGTGCGGAAGGGATTTTTGCATAAAAGGTGAATGAGTGTGCGCAATCGGGATTTTTCAAGAATTGTAATATCTGCGCAATGAAAATTGATTGTGAAAAGACCATATAGTGCACGGAAAACCCATATACCCATATATGATCTAATGTTCAGCTGCCATTGTTCTGTTTTTCACTTCAACATGCAAAATCACTACAACTGCACACTCTTCAAATAGACTTCACAGAAGTGTACACACCATAGGCACAGAAATATTCTCTACCACCCTGAATCCATTTCTTCCTCCATTCTCCTCCCTTTCCTGCTTTGAGGAATCTTTTTCTCTGTATATTTCTACTCTGGCCTTGACAAAATAGCCTCTTTTTCATACCTCGCTCCCCCAACCATGGCATACACAGCACACATGTTACTTGCAAAAATGTATTCACACTGGAAAGTGGCACTGGAGGAAATCTTGATCCTTTATGCTACACCCCTTCTCCTCTGCCCTTAACCTTTCCAAGCAAGACTACTTTTCAATGGTGTCCACTTTTAATACCCCCTTGTTCCCACCTCTCCTTAAATTAGCACTTCTCTCATAGCACATGACTTTTTAATGCACTTCACAAATAAAATTGACTCCATCTGACATGAAGTAACCTCCCACTACAACAACAATAGCCACTCCTCACAGATCAACGCAAATGTTTGAAGCTCAGCCTACCCAATATCTCACCATGTTCACTCCTGTTACAGAGGAGGAGGTTTCTGCTCTCCTTTCATCTTCATATCTTACTACCTGTACCCTTGATCCTATTCCCTCACAACTGCTACCTTCCCTTTCCCCTACTCTTACACCCTTACTCACACATATATTCAATCTTTCTCTTAAATCTGGTACATTTCCATCATTCCTTAAACATGCTTTAATTACACCTATTCTTAAGAAAAACCCTTACTCAATCCAGCATTCCTTGCAACTATCACCCAATCTCTCTTCTTCCCCTTGCTTCTACACTTCTTGAGTAGATTGTTTATAAACACTTATCACACTCTCATCTAACTATATTCTTGACCCTTTGCCAGGTGAAAAATGACTTGCTTATTGCAAAGTTTAAAGGTCACTACTCCATACTAATCATTTTAGACCTATCTGCAGCATTTGCAACTGTTGACTATTCACTGCTGTTCCAAACCTTTCAATCCTTCGGTATTTGTGACACAGGGTATGGCATGACTTTGCAGAATGGAGTGTTGCCTTCCTTCTTCAAGGTCTCTTTTACCCTGTATAAATATCCCACTTTACCACCACCAAAGGAACCCCATACCATAATATTGCCTCCACCATGCTTGACAGATGGTGTCATTTCATTTAGTCACAAATGTTCTTCTTTGCGATCTTAACACTGCATACTTAGATTTGTCTATCCATAACATTTTTTCTAATCTTCCTCTGTCCAGTGTCTGTGTTCTTTGCCCATCTTAATCTTTTATTTTTATTGGCCAGTCTGAAATATGGCGTTTCATTTGCAACTCTTCCTAGAACGCCAGCATCTTGGAGTTGCCTCTTACCTGTTGGCGTTGAGGGACTTGCAGTCCTTTAGCAATGAAAGAAGTATCTTGAATACTTTTTTGGGGCAGAATCCAACTCCTGTCTAATTTCTGTGATAAATATCCCAGGTGTAGACAATTGGGAAGCAGATTATCTCAGTCGTCAGACTTTACATCCAGGGAGTGGTCTCTTCATCCAGATGTATTTTGTCAGATTGTACAGATGTGGGGTCTTCCAGAAAAAGATCTCATGGCATCCTATCTAAACAAGAAACTTCCCAGGTATCTTTCCAGGTCCAGGGATCCTCAGGCGGAGATAGTAGATGCGTTAGCAGTTCTTTGGCCATACCAACATGCTTACATCTTTCCGCCTATAGTTCTTCTTCCAAGGGTGATCTCCAAAGACATAATGGAACATTTGCATGTGTTTCTGATAGCACCAGCATGGCCTCACAGATTTTGGTTTGCGGATCTTGTCCGGATGTCAAGTTGCCAACCTTAGCCACTTCCATTAAGACCACACCTTCTGTCTCAAGGGCCATTTTTTCATCAGGATTCTAAAATCGCTAAATTTGAAGGTATGGAAATTGAATGCTTAGTGCTTAGTCATAGAGGTTTCTCTGACTCAGTGATAAATACATTGCTACAGGCTCGTAAGTCTTTTTCAAGGAAGATTTATTATTGGGTTTGGAAAACCTATATTTCATGGTGTTCTTATAAATTCTCTTGGCATTCATTTAGAATTCCTAGAATTTTACAGTTTCTTCAGGATGGTTTGGATAAAGGTTTGTCTGCAAGTACTTTGAAGGGACAAATCTCTGCTCTTTCTGTTTTATTTCATAGAAAGATTGCTAATCTTCCTGACATTCACTGTGTTCAGGCTTTGGCTCGCATCAAGCCTGTTATTAAATCAATTTCTCCCCCTTGGAGTCTTAATTTGGTTTTAAAGGCTTTGCAGGCTCCTCCTTTTGAGCCTTTGCATTCTCTGTATATTAAACTACTTTCTTGGAAAGTATTGTTCCTTTTGGCTATCTTTTCAGCTAGAAGAGTTTCTGAATTGTCTGCTCTCTCTTGTGAGTCTCCTTTTCTGATTTTCCATCAGGATAAGGCTGTTTTATGGACTTCGTTTCAGTTTCTTCCTAAGTTTGTGAATTCGAACAATATTAGTAGGGAAATTGTTGTTGCTTCCTTGTGTCCTAATCCTAAGAATACTCTTGAAAGATCTTTACATTCTTTGGATGTTGTAAGGGCTTTGAAATATTATGTCAAAGCTACTAAAGATTTCAGGAAGACTTCTAGTCTATTTGTTGTTTTTTTCTGGTCCTAGGAAAGGTCAGAGAGCCTCTGCCATTTCTCTGGCATCTTGGTTAAAGCTTTTGATTCACAAGGCTTATTTGGAGGTGGGGCAGTCTCCACCTCAGAGAATTACAGCTCATTCTACTAGATTAGTCGCCACTTTTTGGGCTTTTAAGAATACAGCTTCGGTTGATCAGATCAGCATCTTGGAGTTGCCTCTTCCCTGTTGGCGTTGAGACTGATGTTTTGCTGGCACTAATTAATGAAGCTGCCAGATGAGGACCTGTGAGACATCTGTTTCTCAAACTAGACACTATAATGTATTTGTCCTCTTGCTCAGTTGTGCACCGGGGCCTCACACTCCTCTTTCTTTTCTGGTTAGAGCCAGAGAAGTACACAGCTTCTTGCCAATTTCTTGCATGGAATAGACTTAATTTCACAGAACAAGAACAGACTGACATGTTTTAGAAGAAAGATATTTGTTACTGGCCATCTTGAGCCTGTAATCAAACCCACAATTGCTGATGATCCAGATAATCAACTAGTCTAATGAAGGCCAGTTTTATTGCTTTTTTTACTCAGCACAACAGTTTTCAGCTTTGCTAACATAATTACAAAAGGGTTGTATGACAGACTCCGGCTAACCCGACTGGATAGCTCCACCAAACGGGTCCTTCCTTGTACCTGTAGCTGTAGAGCGGAGAAAGTGATTTTAGCAATAGCCCACCCTAATAACCAGACAAGACCAGTATTAAGGCGAATCAGGAACAGACTTTATTGGAAAAACCACACAGCTTATATACACATTCTCATCTTGATAAGAGCCTTATCTGATCCCGTCATTCCCACACCTCCACACAGGCTGGCATTTTCCATAGGAGCCATAGTCACATAGAGACCCCCACAGTATCTAGGGTCATGGTTTTTGGGGTGATCTTTGGGGAGCGGCGGCCCTTTCAGGGTGTCGTTGGAAAGCTTCTGGTCCCCAGATGCCACAGTCCTGCAGAGCTCTGAGGCAAAGGGGCCTCTGGAGTGACCTAGGTTAAAGTTCAGCAGGGGACTGCTAGTAAGCCCAGCCAGTGAGTAGTTCCATAAGCCCGGCAAGGCATGAAGGGGCCAGGCAGAAGAGATTAGCTCTTTCCATGACAATGTGCAATCAGGGTAACAATACAAGGGAAGCTGGTGGGGGACACAATAATCCACAATATGGGAGGAGGTAGCCTTGGCAGCCTGGAATCCGTGACAATGCTCCCTCTTCAAAGTCCGGCAGACCCGGCTAGATCCTGATGGGTCAGCTTGGGGCTGTCCATTGGGGCTATTCCAATTCCAGGAGAGGCCATCTGCATTGCCGTTACTCTTTCCCAGCCGATACTGAATTGTAAAGTTAAAGGGCTGCAAGTCCAAGCTCCACTGCAGCAGGCGTCCGTTGTCTCCAGAAACCCTGTTAAGCCATACCAGGGGGTTGTGATCTGTGAGCACTGTAAAGGCCCTCCCGTATAGGTAGGGTTGAAATTTCTTGAGGGCCCACACTAGTGCCAGCCATTCTTGCTCTACTGCCACGTAGCCTTACCTCTCTTGGTAGTAGTTTCCAGCTAATGTAGACTACGGGGTGTTCACGGCTCTCCTCATCCACCTGGCTCACCATTGCTCCCAACCTGAACATGGAGACATCTGTATGAACACAAAAACGTTTGGATGGGTTAGGAGCGGCCAGGATAGGGGCTGAAATTAGTACTGTCTTCAGTTGCTGGAAGGCAGTTTTGCTCTTGGGGGACCACAGGACTTGCCCAGGTAAGTACATTCTGTTTAGGTCAGTCAGGGGTTTGGCCAGTGTGCTATAATTGGGGACAAACTTGTGGGAGTATCCCACTGTTCCAAGAGAGGCTAAGACTTGGGTTTTGGATTTTGGGGTTGGCCAGTTAGCGACTGCCTCAATCTTGGCCGGTTCCCGGCCTTTGCTTCCTGCATCCCACTCAGTGTCCAAGGTATTGGACCTCCAAGTGCCCTACTGTGCACTTGTCTGGCTTCAGGGTCAGTCCTTGCAGCCCTGATGTGGTCCAAAACAGTGCCTAGGTGGACTAAGTGTTCCTTCCAGGTTTTGCTGTAGATCGCAATGTCATCCAGGTATGCACAGGCATAATCCTGGAGACCATCTAGGAGGAGATGCCTGATGAAACAGCTAGCACAGCTTAAAAATGCTTTGCAATCTGTTGGTAACTTTGTTTTTAAATAATTTGGGTAATGTACATACCCATTGGTTTTAGATTATTGGTTTTAAATAAAAGTTTGCTGAACTTAATGGAAGCCTGAGTTTTTTTGGACCTTATCTGGGTATTACCGAGCCCCTACATCCTCTTAAGGATCAGTTCGATGGGAAACTGTGAGAACTCAGCTTGCGCTACTTAGCACATTGGTGCTGCTTATTTTGTGAGTTTATTTTCTCTCTCAAGATTTGTCATTGTTGGTTATACTCGCAGTATTATACAAGGAGGCGCCCTCTTTTTTGTGATCTCCTTTCACAGATATCTGGATTCCCTGCTTTTGTTTGGAGAGGAGCTGCTGAGACCACAACACTGGCTTCCATTGCTGAAGCATGACCACTCTGGGATTTCTCTGACCCATGCAGTGCTAGGCTCTAAGGACTCAGATAAGATTCTATATTGATTGTCAATTGTATACTGTGATCACTAGCACCATTTAGTGTTCATTTATATCATCTTATTTATATAATTTGGTGTGCTTATGTGATTGTGCAGATTCAGTGTTCATACTAGTCACCACATTGGTGTTTATATTTCCAAAGTATTTATAGCTCTCTAAGCGCCCCCCTAGAGTTGGGACACGTGAGTGCTTCAACAGGTTTGGTTAGGAGGCGATCTACCATCCTCTGGAATGTCGCTGGAGCATGACCTTAAACTGGTACAGGCCGAATAGGGTGATTAATGACGACTTCGGAATGGATTCAACCCGATCGAGTATGATCGGGTTGATTGACACCTCCCTGCTGGCGGCCCATTGGCCACGAGTTTGCCACGAGTTTGCAGGGGGTGGCGTTGCACCAGCAGCTCTTGTGAGCTGCTGGTGCAATGCTGAATACGGAGAGCGTATTGCTCTCCGCATTCAGCGAGCTCTTGCGGACCTGATCCGCACTTTCAGATCAGGTCCGCAAAACCTTTGATAATTTGGCCCCTATATCTTTAGCTGTAGTATGTAACAGTTGTCATGATATGCTTTTGCATGCAGAAAAGGTTCCTATTAGTGCTAGTACAGTATCTGTTGTTCCTTCAACATCTAAAAGTACATGATATCCCTGTTCATATGAAAAATTATATTGCTGATGCGATACAGAGGGCTATGGCTGCTATACCGCCTTCAAATAAATGTAAAAGGTCTTTTAAAACTTTTTATAATACTGATGAAATTTGTAATGACCGACAACATACTGATATAGCCACTTCTGATGAGGATCTCTCTGATTCAGAAGATCCTACTTCAGACGTTGACACTGATAAATCATCTTATCTTTTTAAGATTGAGTATATTTGTTCTTTGTTAAAATAAGTGTTGATAACTTTGGATATTGAGGAGTCTGGTCGTCTTGTAATAAATCCAGTAAACATATAAATTCTGTTTATAAACCTCCTGTGATTACCCCTGAGGTTTTTCCTGTTCCTGATGCTATTTCTGATGTGATTGCTAAGGAATGGTACTTCATTTGTTCCTTCTTCAAGGTTTAAAAAGTTGTATCCTTTGCCAGTAGCTAAGTTAGAGTTTTGGGGAAAAGTCCCTATGGTTGACGGGCTATTTCTACTCTTGCTAAGCGTACTACGATTCCTATGGAAGATAGTACCTCTTTTAAGGATCATTTAGATAGGAAAGTTGAATCTTATGTAAGGAAAGCTTATTTACATTCTGGCTCTATTCTCAGACCTGCCATTTCTATGGCTGATTTTGCGGCTGCATCAACTTTTTGGTTGGATAGCTTAGCACATCTGGAAAAAGATTCTGATTTGCATAGCATTGTTTGTTTGCCTCAACATGCTAATCATTTTATCTGTGATGCTATTTTTGATATCATCAAGATTGATGTTAAATCTATGTCTTTGGCTATTTTAGCTAGAAGAGCTTTATGGCTCAAATCGTGGAATGCTGACATGGTATCTAAGTTTAGGTTACTATCTCTATCATTCCAGGGTAATAATTTGTTTGGTTCCCAGTTGGATTCTATTATTTCCACTATTACTGGGAGGAAGGGAGATTTTTTGCCCCAAGATAAAAATTTGAAGGGCAAATTTAAGCTTCTAATCGGTTTTGTTCCTTTCATCAGAATAGAGAACAGAAAACCACTCCTACCCCTCAGGACTCTGGCTCCAATTGGAAGACATCTTCGAGTTGGAATAAATCCAAGCCTTATAGGAAACAAAAGCCAGCTCCCAAAACTGCTATGAAGGTGCAGCCCTCAATCCAGTTTTGGGCAGGTTCCGTTCAGATTAATTGGATTCAGAATATTATCTCTCAGGGGTATCAAATAGGTTTTAGAATAAGACCTCCTGTGAGAAGATTTTTTTTCTCTCACATTCCAACAAATCCTGAGAAAGCTCAGGCCTTTCTGAAGTGTGTTTCAGATCTAGAGCTTTCAGGAGTAATTGTACCAGTTCAACTTCTGGAAAAGGATTTGGGTTTTTATTCACATCTATTTATTGTACCGAAGAAGGAAAATTCTTTCAGACCAGTTCTGGATCTGAAGTTTTTGAATCAATTTGTAAGGGTCCCAACCTTCAAGATGGTGACTATAAGGACTATTCTGCCTTTTGTTCAGCAAGGTCATTACATGTCCTCAATAAACTTACAGGATGCATATCTTCACATTCCGATTCATCCAGACCACTATCGGTTTCTGAGATTTTCTTTTCTAGACAAGCATTACCAATTTGTTGATCTTCCATTTGGCCTAGCAACAGCTCCAATAATCTTTTCGAAGGTTCTCGGTGCCCTTCTATCGGTAATCAGAGAGCAGGGTATTGCAGTGTTTGCTTATTTGGACGATATCTTGGTACTGGCTCAATCTTTTCATTTAGCAACTTGTGTTGTTTCTTCAAAAACATGGTTGGAGGATCAATTTACCAAAGAGTTTCTTGATTCCTCAGACAAGGGTCACCTTTTTAGGTTTCCAGGTAGATTCAGTGTCCATGACTCTGCCTTTAACAGACAAGAGACAAATGAAATTGGTTTCTGCTTGTCAAAACCTTCAGTCTCGGTCATTCCCTTCAGTGGCTATGAGCATGGAAGTTTTAGGTCTCATGACTGCAGCAACGGACGAGATCACCTTTGCTCATTTTCATATGAGACCTCTGCAGCTTTGCATGCTGAATGAATGGTGCAGGGATTATATTTGGCTATTACAGTTTGATATACTTAAATCCCAACATTCAACTCTCTCTATCCTGGTGTTTGGACCATCATCAGATTCTTCAAGGGGCCTATTTTGTTTATCCTTCCTGGACTGTGATTTCAACAGATGTAAGTCTCACAGGATGGGGAGCTGTCTGGGGGTCTCTGACAGCACAAGGGGTTTGGAATCCTCAAGAGGTGAGGTTACCAATCAATATTTTAGAACTCTGTGCTATTTTCAGGGCTCTTCAGGCTTGGCCTCTACTAAAGAGAGAATCACTTATTCGTTTTTAAACAGACAATATTACAACTGTGGCATATGTCAATCATCAGGGTGGGACTTGCAGTCCTTTAGCAATGAAAGAAGTATCTTGAATACTTTTTTGGGCAGAATCCAACTCCTGTCTAATTTCTGTGATAAATATCCAGGTGTAGACAATTGGGAAGCAGATTATCTCAGTCATCAGACTTTACATCCAGGGAGTGGTCTCTTCATCCAGATGTATTTTGTCAGATTGTACAGATGTGGGGTCTTCCAGAAAAAGATCTCATGGCATCCTATCTAAACAAGAAACTTCCCAGGTATCTTTCCAGGTCCAGGGATCCTCAGGCGGAGATAGTAGATGCGTTAGCAGTTCTTTGGCCATACCAACATGCTTACATCTTTCCGCCTATAGTTCTTCTTCCAAGGGTGATCTCCAAGATCATAATGGAACATTTGCATGTGTTTCTGATAGCACCAGCATGGCCTCACAGATTTTGGTTTGCGGATCTTGTCCGGATGTCAAGTTGCCAACCTTAGCCACTTCCATTAAGACCACACCTTCTGTCTCAAGGGCCATTTTTTCATCAGGATCTCAAATCGCTAAATTTGAAGGTATGGAAATTGAATGCTTAGTGCTTAGTCATAGAGGTTTCTCTGACTCAGTGATAAATACATTGCTACAGGCTCGTAAGTCTTTTTCAAGGAAGATTTATTATTGGGTTTGGAAAACCTATATTTCATGGTGTTCTTATAAATTCTCTTGGCATTCATTTAGAATTCCTAGAATTTTACAGTTTCTTCAGGATGGTTTGGATAAAGGTTTGTCTGCAAGTACTTTGAAGGGACAAATCTCTGCTCTTTCTGTTTTATTTTATAGAAAGATTGCTAATCTTCCTGACATTCACTGTGTTCAGGCTTTGGTTCGCATCAAGCCTGTTATTAAATCAATTTCTCCCCCTTGGAGTCTTAATTTGGTTTTAAAGGCTTTGCAGGCTCCTCCTTTTGAGCCTTTGCATTCTCTGTGTATTAAACTACTTTCTTGGAAAGTATTGTTCCTTTTGGCTATCTTTTCAGCTAGAAGAGTTTCTGAATTGTCTGCTCTCTCTTGTGAGTCTCCTTTTCTGATTTTCCATCAGGATAAGGCTGTTTTATGGACTTCGTTTCAATTTCTTCCTAAGTTTGTGAATTCGAACAATATTAGTAGGGAAATTGTTGTTGCTTCCTTGTGTCCTAATCCTAAGAATACTCTTGAAAGATCTTTACATTCTTTGGATGTTGTAAGGGCTTTGAAATATTATGTCAAAGCTACTAAAAATTTCAGGAAGACTTCTAGTCTATTTGTTGTTTTTTTCTGGTCCTAGGAAAGGTCAGAGAGCCTCTGCCATTTCTCTGGCATCTTGGTTAAAGCTTTTGATTCACAAGGCTTATTTGGAGGTGGGGCAGTCTCCACCTCAGAGAATTACAGCTCATTCTACTAGATTAGTCGCCACTTTTTGGGCTTTTAAGAATACAGCTTCGGTTGATCAGATTTGCAAAGCAGAAACTTGGTCTTCTTTGCATACATTTACTAAATTTTACCATTTTGATGTATTTGCTACTTCTGAAGCAGTCTTTGGTAGAAAAGTTCTTCAGGCAGCGGTCTCAGTTTGATTATTCTGCTTATGATTTTTTTTTTTTATATATATTTTTATTGAGATTCAATAAGGGTATACAAAACATGTATGTCAGTATAAGTTATACAAGAGAGGATACAAAAAGAAAAATAATTGTTATGAATCCAACTATCACAGAGCATGATCACAAGACATCTGTAAGCTTAATAAGCACAGTATACCCACCAAACTATATGCCATCTAAAAACAAAACCTATAAGGCCACTCTTGGACCTCATATTATCATAAAAAAAATATAACGGTATAGAAGGCAACCAGAATCAGTAAGAGACCACTTTTGGATCTCAGATTAGAATCTGTAGTTTCTTATTTTTTGTAATATAGAACAAGCTCTTATATCTGCATTTTAGTATATAGGATTGTAGGAGCAAACATTGAACTCTTCAGGACCACTGACTAGCTTTAGCAAGATTTTTGAGAGATATGTGCATATAAGAAATTCAGGCTTAGCATATTTCACCATGTAAAATATATATAATGGAGAATAAAATGAATAAATTAATGTATATTGGGACAAACCAGAATAAATAGGATAGTACTCTAAAGTGTCAGACCAGGTAAGTTTTATATGTCTACTGTTTCTGGTGAGAGTGGAGTATATGTAAGGGTTCACATTATAATAAAGGGAGATATTTAATTAGTAAGGTTCTTCCAAAGAAATATTAATCAGTGAGGTGCTTCTGCTTATGATTTAAGTTTTTTTCATTTAAAGAGAAAAGAGGTAAGGGAACCTCAATTAAGGCAGGTGGTTTAGGCTAGCACTCTTTCCTGTCAAACATATTAGAAATTAAAAAGCAAACTTTAATAAGTAATTTAAAACTAAATACCCAGTGTACCAAACGTTTAAAACTAAGTCACAATTGTCCCCCCTGTTTCCTGGCCGATAGCAGCTCCCTCGGCTTCAGGTGACAGGGACAATGGACTAGCAAGTAAAAAACAACAATCACCAATGTGCAACTAAATGCACAAAAAGATATAAGCAGCAAACTAGTTTCGGCTGTACTATCAGCCTTTCTCAATATTATGGACAAACCGAGGCCCGGGTGCCACCCCTTTAAATAGCACTAAGCTTAAACCTTTTAACCAATCAGCGTTGCATGTAAGGGTACTCCTACTAATGATCCAATCCCTGTTTGTTGCGGGATTGTGACGTACACCAGCAATAGCCCAAACATTTATTCATGTATGTATATGTTTGAATAGTGCAGTCTCATATACTAAAAGTAGTTCTATCTGTTCGTACACTTCCCATGTTATCTGTCATTGTTTTAAAATACATATATATGTGCATGTTTACATATGGTTGTAATCACTTGTAATATCAAAAACATATGTTACTTGCAGAATATGCATCTAGTCCCCTCCGTGTAATACTATTAAGATATTAAACAACATTTACTTAGAAATCTAATAGATCGTTTTAGTTAAGAGCTGCACGTAAAAGAGTTATTATCATTGGTCCCTATGGACACATCCTCATCTGGCGCAGTCCAATCATCTTTATTTCTAAAGACAACATAATGTCACATATGAATATTAGCGCATATAAATATTAGCGCATAACACTAAGATTCTGTCTCTAACCATTAAGTTGTGAACATCGTGGGTGTTGGTACTAGTTAATACCCCTTTGCAAATAAAATTTATGTACGGGGTAGCATATAATTATATCCTAATGTAACTTGCGGTTAGGGATTATCATTGGTCCGATTCAGCCTTAGGTAGCGACCATTCTGAGTACTATGAGTGTTATACATATGGGGAATGGATTACCATGGTAACATTCCGGTTCATGTATTATATATATTCATCTTGTATACTTGTATTGTTATCTAATAAAACTATACAAGAAACGTTAAAAAACGTGAGTTTGGTAACATAATGTCCCTAGAAATTAGAAATCCCTTGAAGCAGTGAGTGTGACATGATCTAATTTTCTTGTGTTTAGTCTCTTATAATTAGGGTTGTTGGATTACTGCCATAGGGTAATAATCTGTGTGTTTTCCAATGTTATTCTCCATAAATAGTGCTGATCTATATAGTGTTCAAATACCTCATGTTTAATTTAGTATCACAACTAGAAGAGGTATCTCAAATGCAGATGTATAAATATGACTTCTAATATTGAATATGGCATCGATATATAGTGTACAGTATTTCTAACATTACATAGCCTGTAATAGCATTATACTTTCTTAGTGTGAAAACACATATTAGTATTCTGGAGTACTAGGCTAATGTTATTTACATACCATACGCTATTTTGGTCATCTTATTAGAATATGGGAAGGAATAGGTTAAAGGTATAAGCAGTGCTATGGGCGGCCAAAATGCACCTTAAAATTTATAGGTTATTACACAAAACTTATATGAGATTATGTCATTAATTAATACCTGTTTTCTAAAGGTCCCACTCCCTCTCTCATTTAAATTCCCTGTTTCTGAATGAATTTAGGTTGAACCTGTGGGTAACATTGGTATTAAAGAGGAGGTTATTAGTTGGATCCTTAATAGGTATAATTCAATAGCCATAATATATAAGTAATTATTTTGTGATGGAAGAATACGGTATCAAGTAAGATACCTTGAAATAGATTGATGGGTAATACCTGTTTCAATTCATAAAACTTATTAGTAGATGTCTTGAAAAAATATGTACATATATTTTAAGGAGTGGTAGTATGACAAGATATACTGATAGTCATATATTACATATTTTATGTTTGTCATTATCAAATTCAATCAACATGGTTTTTAAAGAAATACCCAATAGTTATTAGCCTCATTCATTCCATTGGGTATAATTGTATCTAGTCTGAAAATCCAACCCGTTTCTTTTTTGAAGTAGGGTATTTTCACAATTACCCCCTCTAATTCCAGGTTTGATTTGTTCCAGACCCCAACATTTAAACGAGGCTGTTTTGCCTGAGTGACATTGTAGAAAATGTTTTGCCACGCTCGTTATTTGTTTGCCCTTTTCTGAGTCTCTCTGTGCATTGCGGATGTTACTGAGATGTTCTGTCATTCTAATGTTTAATTTACGGGTAGTCATACCTGTGTAAATTATGTCACATGAACACGATAGACAATAAATAACGTTCTCGCTTTGACAATTGATGTGGCTTTTAATTTTCCAAGTTTTGCAAAACCTGTCTACTATGGTATCTTTTTTCACCATGTACTGGCAAATATTACAATGCCCACAAGGAGCCTTGATGGATAGGTTTTTTGTGTCTGTTTCTGTTAAAGTGACTATTTGTGAGATGGTCATTTAGGTTATTAGCACGTCTAAAAGTAAAGGACGGATTAGTTGGTAATACCTTGTTCAATTTATCATCACTTTTTAGAATGTGCCAGTGTTTATTGATAATGTTAGTTACTTCATCACTTTGACTGTTATAAGTAGATATGAATCTTATTGTATTTGTGTCAGGTGATGTGTTCTTTTTTGGCCTTAGCAGATCTGACCTATCTTTTGATAGTGCTTTTTGATAGGCCCTAGCTAATGACTTTTTGGTATAACCCCCGTTCCAAAAGTCTTATTCTTAGTCACCTGCTGCTTCCTTGAAAAGCATTGATGCTAGAACTGTTCCTTCTTAATCTTAGATATTCGCCATACGGGAGGCTACGAATGGTAGAAGGATGATGATGGCTACTGGCATGTAGTATGTTGTTGGTCGCAGTAGGTTTTCTGTAAGATTTTGTTTCTAGTTTGTTGTTATGTTTAACAATGGTAAGATCTAGAAATTCAACCTTTTCCATACTAATGTTATATGTCAGATATAAGCCAAAGGGTTGGTGTTTAAGCATTCTATAAATTTTTGTAAAGTTTCAACTGTGCCTTCCCATATGATAAAGATATCATCTATGTACCTGGACCAGTGGGAGATGTAACGAGTATATTGGTTCATGTTCTCATTGAACACTATCATCTCTTCCCACCAGCCCAGGTACAAGTTGGCATACGTGGGTGCGCATGAAGTACCCATGGCGGTGCCACATATTTGTAAAAAGAATTTATCATCAAAGAGGAAGTAATTATGTTTAAGGACAAATTTTAACAACCTGATGAATAAAATCTTTAGTGTTCACTTCTATATCATTATCCTTGTTTAGAAAATGGGCAACCGCTTTCATACCCCATTCAGGACTTATACTGGTATATAGCGATTCAACGTTGCATGTTACCAGTAGTGAGTGTTTGGTGATTTCTGTATTTTGTAACTTGTTAAGGATATGCGTAGTATCCTTAGTGTGTGATGGTAAGGTATCCACAAAATACCTCAGTCTTGCATCCACATATTTGCTGGCTTGTTCCGTCAGGGAGCCCATACCTGAGACTATGGGTCTCCCCGGTGGGCAGGCAATGTTTTTGTGGACTTTGGGTAACAGGTACATTATCGCAATTTTAGGTTTGGTAGCTGTGAGGAACTTGTGTTCTTTTGCATCTATGATTTATCAGAGAGAGCCCCATCAATCAATTTTTTATAGTTTTCTAGGAAATTATCAGTAGGGTTACCCAATAATCTTTTATAGTTTTTAGTATTAAGTAGTTGTTTCATTGCTTCTTCGACGTACATTGAAGTAGGCCATATAACAATATTGCCCCCCTTATCACTGTTTTTGAATTGGACATCTGTCCATGTTGTCATTTCTTTCATAGCCTCAAATTCTAATTTGGTCATATTAGCTCCATAAAGTTTGGTATCTTGGATGGATATAATGTCAATACATGAACGGAATGTTACCATGGTAATCCATTCCCCATATGTATAACACTCATAGTACTCAGAAATGGTCGCTACCTAAGGCGGAATCGGACCAATGATAATCCCTAACCGCAAGTTACATTAGGATATAATTATATGCTACCCCGTACATAAATTTTATTTGCAAAGGGGTATTAACTAGTACCAACACCCACGATGTTCACAACTTAATGGTTAGAGACAGAATCTTAGTGTTATGCGCTAATATTTATATGCGCTAATATTCATATGTGACATTATGTTGTCTTTAGAAATAAAGATGATTGGACTGCGCCAGATGAGGGTGTGTCCATAGGGACCAATGATAATAACTCTTTTACGTGCAGCTCTTAACTAAAACGATCTATTAGATTTCTAAGTAAATGTTGTATAATATCTTAATAGTATTACACGGAGGGGACTAGATGCATATTCTGCAAGTAACATATGTTTTTGATATTACAAGCGATTACAACCATATGTAAACATGCACATATATATGTATTTTAAAACAATGACAGATAACATGGGAAGTGTACGAACAGATAGAACTACTTTTAGTATATGAGACTGCACTATTCAAACATATACATACATGAATAAATGTTTGGGCTATTGCTGGTGTGCGTCACAATCCCGCAACAAACAGGGATTGGATCATTAGTAGGAGTACCCTTACATGCAACGCTGATTGGTTAAAAGGTTTAAGCTTAGTGCTATTTAAAGGGGTGGCACCCGGGCCTCGGTTTTTCCATAGCATTGAGAAAGGCTGATAGTACAGCCGAAACTAGTTTGCTGCTTATATCTTTTTGTGCATTTAGTTGCACATTGGTGATTGTTGTTTTTTACTTGCTAGTCCATTGTCCCTGTCACCTGAAGCCGAGGGAGCTGCTATCGGCCAGGAAACAGGGGGACAATTGTGACTTAGTTTTAAACGTTTGGTACACTGGGTATTTAGTTTTAAATTACTTATTAAAGTTTGCTTTTTAATTTCTAATATGTTTGACAGGAAAGAGTGCTAGCCTAAACCACCTGCCTTAATTGAGGTTCCCTTACCTCTTTTCTCTTTAATTGTAATATATAGGTGAGTAAGCACCGGAACATTCACTAGTTCCATATACTCCTGTACACACTAAACTAGTGCCAGTACTCTAACCCCTCTCCTTTTGTATGTATCTTAAGTTTTTTTAATGTAATATATGTGAAATTTTTGAGAATTTTGTGTGGATTTAATTTTTTCAGCGGAAATAGCTGTTTTTTATTTTATCCCTCCCTTTCTAGTGACTCTTCTGTGGTCTTCCACATCTTGGGTATTTCTATCCCATATGTCACTAGCTCATGGACTCTTGACAATCACATGAAAGAAAACATAATTTATGTAAGAACTTAACTGATAAATTCATTTATTTCATATTGGCAAGAGTCCATGAGACCCACCCGTTTTTGGTGGTTATGATTTTTGTATAAAAGTACAATTATTTTTCCAGTTCCTCTTTTTGTATGCTTTTTTACTCCTTATTTTATCACCCCACTACTTGGCTATTCGTTAAACTGAATTGTGGGTGTGGTGAGGGGTGTATTTAGGCATTTTGAGGTTTGGGAAACGTTGCCCCTCCTGGTAGGATTGTATATCCCATACGTCACTAGCTCATGGACTCTTGCCAATTACAATGAAAGAAATTAATTTATCAGGTAAGTTCTTAGATAAATTATGTTTTCAAAAATACATTAAATTCACAAAGTATAACATCAAATTATGTGTTAATAAGGTGTTTTCAATATAGTACACAGTGAATTGAATTTTCAAATGACTTTTTTTTTTTTTTTGCATTTTCCATACTGTCCGACTTTTTCTTAAATTGGGGTTAAATATATATATACATATATATATATATATATATATATATATTATTTATTTATTTATTTTTAATCCTCAAATGCGTGAATCTGTGTTATTGCTAAGACATCATTCTTTGTTTCCTACATCTCCTTCTATCTTTCAGGGCTTTCTTCTCCACCAATACATACTTGTTGATAGAATTGGAACATTGTTTTTTTTATGATAAATCCTTAAATCATACATACAATATTTAATTATATGAGTGTGCAACACTTTAAGGATTGAATAAGATTTTGTATTGTATTAATACTCTTTATAATCGCATTGGCAAATTTTTCCTCATGTTTTTTAGTAAAAGGATTTAAAACTAATGGCCATATGGCATTTTCAAAAAATGCAATTGGTATGTTATGGATTATGTTGGATAATGCTTGAGCGCTAAGTAGAAGGATCACAAAAAATCTGCTCAAGTAGTGGCAAAATAACACACTACGGGCGCGATCCAATATACGGCATAGGTTTCGGCGCAAGTGAGGGAACCCACGCCGCCCGTAATTTCACCTCGCACATCAGGGTATTACATATAACCCCGCTGGCAGTTCCTAAAGTGCCGTAAGTTGGATAAACTAGCGATATCCAGAAATAAGCGTAACTACAAATTTCGGTAGTCGCTAGTGACTTACGGTACTTTAGAAACTGCCTGCGCCTAAGAAAATTAACTAAAATATTAAATCCCCCGTAACTGTCTAACATGCCTCCCAAAAATAAGTCCGATACGTATACCCCTATATCCGCAATCCCCCCTCTCACTCCTCATAATAAATGTATTAACCCCTAGACCGACAACCCCCCACAACGCAATAAGCCTAATTATTAAACGCTAAACTGCCATAGCCCACACCGCAATAAACCTATTCTAGTATTCTAGTCTAGGTCAATTCTATTGGCTGATCCAATCAGCCAATCGGATTGAACTTCAATCCGATTGGCTGATTAAATCAACCAATCGGATTTTTCCTACCTTAATTCCGATTGGTTGATAGAATCCTATCAGCCAATCGGAATTCGAGGGACGCCATCTTGGATGACGTCATTTAAAAGGAACCGTCTTTCATCGTTAGTCCGTCGTGCTGGAAGGATGCTCCGCGCCGGATGTCTTCAAGATGGAGCCGCTTCTCGTCGGATGGAAGAACATAGAAGATGCCGCTTGGATGAAGCCTTCTGCCGGTCCGGATGTCCTCTTCTGCCCCATCAGATGAAGACTTCTGCCCGGATCGGATGACCACTTGTGCCCGGCTGGGTGAAGACGGCTCAAGGTAGGGTGATCTTCAATGGGGTAGTGTTAGTTTTTTTTTAAGGGGGGATTGGGTGGGTTTTAGAGTAGGGGTGTGTGGGTGGTGGGTTGTAATGTTGGGGGGGGGTATTTCTTTTTTTACAGGTAAAAGAGCTGATTACTTTGGGGCAATGCCCCTCAAAAAGCCCTTTTAAGGGCTATATGTAATTTAGTATAGGGTAGGGCATTTTATTATTTTGGGGGGCTTTTTTATTTTATTAGGGGGCTTAGATTAGGTGTAATTAGTTTAAACTTCTTGTAATTTTTTTTTATTTTCTGTAATTTAGTGGTTTTTTTTTGTACTATAGTTTATTTAATTTATTTGTATTTAATTTTAGCTAATTGTAGTTAATTTATTTAATTGATTGAATGATAGTGAAGTGTTAGGTATAATTGTAACTTAGGTTAGGATTTATTTTACAGGTAATTTTGTAATTATTTTAACTAGGTAGCTATTAAATAGTTATTAACTATTTAATAGCTATTGTACCTAGTTAAAATAATTACAAAGTTGCCTGTAAAATAAAAATAAATACTAAAATAGCTACAATGTAATTATTAATTATATTGTAGCTATCTTAGGGTTTATTTTATAGGTAAGTATTTAGTTTTAAATAGGAATACTTTAGTTAATAATAGTAATATTATTTAGATTATTTAAATAATAATTAAGTTAGGGGGGTGTTAGGGTTAGACAGATTTAGGGGTTAATAACTTTATTATAGTGGCGGTGATGTTGGCGGCGGCAGATTAGGGGTTAATAGATTTAATAGGCTATGTGGGCTATGGCGGTTTAGGGTTTAATACTAAAATAGGTTTATTGCGGTGTGGGCTATGGCGGTTTAGGGGTTAATAGACTTTATTAGTTATTGCGATGGGGGATTGCGGTTGACAGGTAGATAGACATTGCACATGCGTTAGGTGTTAGGTTTTTTTTTTGCAGGCATTTTAGGGAGTTACGGTGCTCCCATACTCAGCGCAAGGCCTGCTATGGCTGCATTTTTTGGCGAGGTGAAAATGGAGTAAGATTTCTCCATTTTCCAGGCCTTGCGCTGGATATTGGATACCGACTTACGATGCGGTCCCATGTTAGCTTATGGGATTCAAAATTGCGAGAGACGGGTGAAATATACGTGCCGCATTTAGATGCGGCACTGTATATAGAATACACAAACGCACATAACCCCGGCGTCCCCGGCTTTTGCGGGCGATGCTGCATATTGGATCGGGCCCTACATGTTTTCTTTTTGTTTGAGCTTGACTTGTCTTTTAACCCTGTGTATTACTTTCTCCGATAGACTCTTTCAAATCAGAGTATTATGGACATCCTGGTTCAAAACAGGATATTTTTTTCCAGTAAAGAAATTGGTAAGCAGCTCCATTCAGCAACACACAATGGTTTACTACACTCACTGCAACCTAGTGACAAATCCATATTTCAATTGAAGCACAGCAAGGACCTCGGGCCTGGTCATTTGTGTCCCTCAGACTTCCTCTTTCTACACCACTTCCTATTTCCAGAGGCATTTGTAGACCATGAAAGTTGAGGAAGTTGACCATGAAGCTAAATATCAAACATGCAGAGGTTACTGTGCTTCTATTACCTATTCCTTCCATTTGGCTAGATTACGAGTTTTGCGTTATGAGTGAAAAAGCCTCATAACGCTGCTTTTTCACTACTGCTGCTATTACAGGTTTTGTCAGAATAGCTGTACCGCACACTTTTTTGGCCGTAATGTAATGCAACGTAACTACCGCACCTTTCAAATAGTCCTTTTTCAATGGGACTTCCATAGCGCCGGTATTAGGAGTTTTGCCTGGGAGGCCAAAAAGTGAGCGGTACAGCCTAAAATGACAAGATTCATACTGCCATCTAAAGTCAGTAGTTATGGGTTTTTACGTTACAAAGCTGTAGCATAAAACTCATAACTAAAGTGTTACAAAGTACACTAACACCCATAAACTACCCATTAACCCCTAAACCAAGGCCCTCCCGCATCGCAAACACTATAATAAAATAATAACCCCTAATCTGCCGCTCCGGACATCGCCGCCACTATAATAAACATATTAACCCCTAAACCGACAAACTCCCGCATCGCAAACACTAGTTAAATATTATTAACTCCTAATCTGCCACCCCCAACATCACCGCCGCCACTATACTAAAGTTATTAACCCCTAAACCTAACCCTAAGTCTAACCCTAACACCCCTAACTTTAATATTATTAAAATAAATCTAAATAAAAATTATCATCATTAACTAAATAATTCCTATTTAAAACTAAATACTTACCTATAAAATAAACCCTAAGCTAGCTACAATATAACTAATAGTTACATTGTATCTATCTTAGGTTTTATTTTTATTTCACAGCTAAGTTTGTATTTATTTTAACTAGGTAGACTAGTTAGTAAATGATTGGATGATTGGAACAGCCAATAGAATGTGAGCTCAATCCTAAATAGGAATTAGTTAGGTAATGATAGTAAGTTTTATTTAGATTTATTTTAATTATATTAAAGTTAGTGTTAGGTTTAGGGGTTAATATATTTATTTAGTGTTAGTGATGTGGGAGGCCAGAGGTTTAGGGGTTAATAACTTTAGTATAGTGGTGGCGGCAACGTTGGGGGCGGCAGATTAGGGGTTAATAAATTTATGTAGGTTGCAGTGACATTGGGGGGCGGCAGATTAGGGGTTAATAAGTGTAATGTAGGTAGCGACGACATTGGGGGCAGCAGATTAGGGGTTAATAAATGTATGTAGGTGGCGGCGACATTGGGGGCGGCAGATTAGGGGTAAATAAGTGTAATGTAGGTAGCGACGACATTGGGGGCAGCATATTAGGGGTTAATAAATGTATGTAGGTGGCGTGGATGTCAGGGGCGGCAAATTAGGGGTTAATAAGTGTAGGTAGGTTGATGTCTATGGGGAAATCGTGCACAAGCACATAAAACCAGCTCAAAGTAGCGCTGGTATTTGTGTGCGGTATGGAGCTCAACATTGCCATATTGCCGGGTTATAACGCAAAACTCGTAATCTGGCCAATTGTTTTTTATATCCCTTCTTTATTTCCTTCACTCAGTTTTAAGCAATGGACATGATAAAGAACACATTTACAAATTCAGTAATTTAAGCATCATTGAAATGTATAGCAATACACAGCAGCCACCCTAGAAATGCTTTTTGTATAGGGTTTTACTGAATCTGTGGGACATACTAAATGGGTCTAATAATACGATATCCTTTTTCTTATCAATAAATATATACAGAAACAAATCTATAGGTGTGTAGCAAGCATTACTCTCCCATACTACATGCAAGGTTGCTGTTGGTCTCACACAGAAACTTAGGAATTGCTTCCCAAGCAGAGGTGTCTCTGTGTACCATATGTACGGTGGGGTCCCACAGAGAAGTTGAGGGGCCACTTATAACTGCCATTTCCGAAGATCTACTGTGAAAAACACCTCTATAGACAAAGGGATGATCTGTGGGCACTGCTATCTTCTGAGATGCCTGTGTCTCCAAAGAAGGTAAACTAGACCAGCACATAGGTAAAATCCTGGATGGGAGCTGCACGCATTACAGTTCCCAGGTAGGATTCACTGTAAGCCAATAAAGAGCAGCAGTTCCACATACTATAGACAAAAATCACTGCACATTTCCTACTTGGTAGCTACAACGCTTGTAGCTCTTGAGCAGGGTTTTACCTATGAGTTTAACACATAGGGCCAGATTACAAGTGGAGTGCAAAATTGTGCTTACGCAAGAGCGATATTTGCACTCCAGTTGTAATACCAGTTCACGCAATTGTGTGCTGGGAATATAAGTAAGGCGCAATGAGAACATGACCTTGCATTCGCATTGCATAGGAGCCTTGTTCTGATGGCGGGAGACACAGCACAGAACCTAGCGCAGTGAAGGGGTAAGTCATGAATTGATGGGCAGCAAAGTTTAAATATATATGAATATTTACATATATATTTTATGTGTTTATATGTGTGCTTTGAGTGGTTCTATAGCGCAGCGCTGCTTTATTGTGTCTTTGTACATAAATATATATGTACAGTATATAAGTAGGCTTACCATAATTTTTGTAGGTGAAACTGAGACCACCTGGCGCTGTGCCAGTGGGGGTGTGATCAGGGGCGTGGTCAATGGGCATGCTCAAGGTGGCGGGGCGATTGCAGACCGGAACTAATTTTCCAAAAAACTCACAAATACATAATTTAATCTCTTTAAAAATAGGCCCTGACTATGAACAGTCAGTAGTTGAAGAGCAGGGGCAGAATGCTCATTGATGGGAGGCTACTGCTTGACCAGTCTGGGGCATAACTAAAGAAACCCTAGGCCCCATAGCAAAATGTAAAAAAACTGAGCTCCTCCTTTACACCCCTCCCTTTTCTTTTTCACCCATATAAAAGAGTAGTCATTTGATCTGTTGCACTTGAATGCTTCATTTGGGGGACAACAAAGGCTAATTTTTAAATCTCTATGAAACCTCTCTGCGTCTGCTGTATAATAGAGAGAGAAGAGGCAGAAAAAATATGTCTAATTCTGTTCCATGGAGCTTTGGGAGGGAAAACAACTACATTCCTTGCATCCTAATCGATAAGCCTATAGTAACTAGAAGTCATTAGTGGTTAATGGTTGTGGTTGGGAGGTCAGCGCTAGTCTAGTGATAGGAGGTTAGAGTAGAAGCTGTCGGTAGTGAACTGCTTGTGCAATGCGGCCCCCTGCAGATTTGCGGCCAATTGTATAGGATCGGGCGGATTTAGGTCTGCAGCCTGGAGGCAGGGGACCAGTTAAGGAGCAGCGCGGAAACATGGAGATCAGGAGCCATTCAGCCCTTGATAATTCAGCCCATAGACTGCAATGTAAAGGCACTTTTCAGTGCACACTTTAACCCCTTATAAATGCTTTGTGCAGTTATTATTTAAACAATTAAAGATTCTATTTTTTTTAATTTTAATAAAGGCACCATACATTTTATTTTTGGGCGATTGGGGGACATTTCTAAAATTAACCAGAGATCCGCTTGTAATCTAGCCCATAATAAATTAGTTAGTAATGCTGAAATGACATGCTGCAATGAATGTAATTTGTGTATTAGAATCTTCTTTTACACCACCTGCATTTCACATACTATTGTATCTTTTTACACCTTGGTAACATGGCAGTGACTTGTGACATTTACCAGAGAATATTGTATTGGTGGTGAAGATTGTAAAGTGTGTCTGGTGCTGGACATTATGGGGTTACTCATATATCAGAATGAAGCCAGTGGAAACAGTGAGTGAACAATAGGAGCATTTCCTGCAGCCAATAACATTAGGAGGTTGTGTAGCGTACAAGTGAATGGAAGCTGGCATTCAGCCAGGACTGCACAAAGCAACTCCCAGCACATCCACATTTGGCCATATGAGGCTGTGGCCTGTATTTGCAGAAAGGGGGTGTCAGTGTACTTACCTGACCTCTTAATCCTTTCAGCTAAAAGGGAAGCCTGGAATGCACTAGCATATAAAATGTCAATCTATGAATGGCAAAGTAATAAGTTCAGCAACAAAGAGTTAAAATATGTGTGTCATATTCGTACCATTCACCATTCTATTATGTAAAACAATTCAAATATTAGACAGAAGTAAATATCAAACCAAAATATAATATACAATGGTAATAAAGGTTAAAAATATGCAAATGATGATAAAAGCCTAAAGGGGGGAACCCTGAACCAATCATATAATGTAACCGAATGCTTAAAGGCAAATTGCATTTTAACTAGTAAAATGTTATATAGGCAGTTTAACAACAATCTCCTCATACTTTTTCACCTCAGTGACATCACTGTTTACAGTTCTCCCCATTTGATTTTATCACAACTATAACATAATGACATGTATCTGTGAAATGATAAGGAAGTGTTACAGAATATGCTCATATTCATATAAAATGAACCCACCATATTCTTTCAGAGGTCAACTTTATTAACACAGTCTGAAAATACATTTGAAATAATGTGGTGTTTCTGCACATGATCCGTAAAGTTCTTTTTCTTTCTGCCTCAGAATAAAAATGTGTAAGGCAAGAAGAAGAAAAATATCAAATGTAATCAGAATTACTTTGTTTGTATTAAAAAATGTTTTGGAGTGCAGTTATTAACTTAAAGGGATAGTAAAGTCCAAATTAAACTTTAATGATTCAGATAGGACATGTCATTTTAAACAACTTTACTAATTTACTAATTTACTTTTATCATCAAATTTGCTTTGTTCTCTTGTTATTCTTAGTTAAAAGCTAGACATAGTTAGGCTAATATGCTAATTTCTAAGCCCTTGAAGGCCGCCTCTGCATTTGACAGTTTTTCACCACTAGAGGGCGTTAGTTCATGTGTTTCATATAGATAACACTGTGCTCATGCACATGAAGTTATTTAAGAGTCAGCAATAATTGCCTGAAATGCAAGTCTGTCAAATGAACTGACATAAGGAGGCAGTCAGCAGATGCTTAGATACAAGTTAATTACAGAGGTAAAAAGTATATTTCTATAACAGTGTTGGTTATACAAAACTGGGGTATGGTAAATAAAGGGATTAAGTATATTTTAAACAATAACATATTTGGTGTATACTATACCTTTAAATGGACAAATAAACACTTTGAGATTGTAATATAAAATGTTTATTATGTTTAGTGAAACTACTTTGTAATATACTTAATTTTGATATATTTTGCCCCCTTTTCCTGTAATTTATGTCTGCAGATTTTCAAGTCCTGAAAACAGAAAGAGCACACGTTAGGCTTAACAAGCCTAACCCTACCACATATAGCTTTCTAATTTGTAGTTTATCATTTTTGCTGAACCCAAACAATAAGGGCCAGATTACGAGTGGAGCGCTAATAGTTACGCACAAGCAATAAGGGGTTTATTGTGGGTGCTTGCGCTCGTCGGATTTACTACTCTTATTACAAGTTGAAAGTAAACGCAATTGTTTGAGCACAATCGTGATTTACGCTAGAATGATTGCGTGTCCTCAGAGCTCTTGTTAACTGTTTTGTGAAACTAAAAAGTATCACAAAACATCAAAAATACAAATATTGTACACAAGTTATAATAGCTCAAAGATATGAGGGGCAACGGCTTTTGTGGGTGACGCCGATTTTTACTCAGTTTTGGTATCATATATACAGCACGTATATTTCACCTGTCGCCCGCAATTTTTACTCCCATTAGCTAACATAGAATCACGTTGCAAATCTGTATCACATATTCAGCACAAGGACTTACGCAGTGAAAATGGAGAAATTTTACTCCGTTTTCACCTCGCCACACATAGGCAGGCGCAGCAAGCCTTGCGCTAAAAATGTGAGCACCGTAACTCCCGTAACTCCCTGAAAATATTAACTAACACCTAACGCATGCGCAATATCTATCTACCTGTCAACCGCAATCCCCCACCGCAATAACTAATAATGTATATTAACCCCTAATCCACCATTAACCCACATCGCAATAAACCTAATGTATTAACCCCTAATATCCCATTAACCCACAATGCAATGAATCTAATAAAACTATTAACACCTAATCCGTCAAACCCACACAACGCAATAATCCTAATAAATCTATTGACTTAATCCACCAACCCCCCACAACGCAAATAAGTAATTAAATTACTAAACCCCATAACCTAACACCCCCTAAATTAACCCCAATTAACTAAATTAAAAAATACTAAATTACAATTAAAATAAAAAGCTAACATTTCTTAAAAAATAATAAAAAAAATAATCTAAAATTACAAAAAATAAAAAGTCTAACATTACATAAAATAAAAAAACAAATGATCAAAAATAAAAATGAAAATAAAAAGTCCCCCAAATAAAAACACCCCCTAATCTAATACTAAACTACCAATAGCCCTTAAAAGGGCCTTTTGTAGGGCATTGCCCTAAGTTAAACAGCTCTTTTACCTTTAAAAAATACTAGGTCCCCCCTCTAACAGTAAAACCCACCACCCACCAAACCCCCCAAAATAAATAAACCTAGCACTAACAAAACCTAAACTACCCATTGCCCCTAAAGCGGCATTTGTATGGGCATTGCCCTTAAAAGGGCATATAGCTCTTTTAAGAGTGCCCATTAAAAACCCTAATCTAAAAAAAAAACAAAAAAAAAAACTATCTCTAACCCCCAAATAGGTACTCACCGTTCCTGAAGTCTGGTGGAGTAGGTCCTGTTCCAGGCAGGGAAGTCTTCTTCCAAGCGGCCGACATCTTCTTCCAAGCGGGAACCACTTCCTTCTTCATCCAGGACCAAGCCAGCTCGGAGCAGAGATGAGCGCGGACCAGGACCAGCGACCGTGGAGCCATAGAGTGTGGAGGATCCTCTTCGTATGATCGCCGCCGTACACGGAATAGTGAATTCAAGGTACGCATTTAAATATAGCGTCCCTTGCATTCCTATTGGGTGATTTGATTATTCAAATTCAAATCATCTAATAGGATGTGAGCTACTAAAATCTATTATTTTCTGTAATCTTAGACAATTTTTTTTTTGGTAATTTTAGATTAATTTATTTTAATTTAATGTTAGGTTAATTTTTCTAAGCATTGTTGGGATTTTTCATTTTAATTATAATTTAGTATTTTATTATTTGATGTAATTTGGGGTTAATTTTGTGGGTGTTAGGTTAGGGGGCTTAGTAATTAAATTACTTATTTTTGTTGTGGGGTTTGGCAGATTAGGGGTTACTAGGGTAATTAGGATTATTGCGTTACGTGGGTTTGGCGGTTTAGGGTCTAATAGTTTTATTACGATTATTGCGTTGTGTGGGTTTGGCAGATTAGGGGTTAATACATTTTTAAGGTTTGTTGCGATGTGGGTTAATGGCGGATTAGCGGTTAATAGTTTTAATAGGTGCTTTGCGATGTGGGTTAATGGCAGATTAGGGGTTAATAGTTTTAATAGGAACTTTGTGATGTGGGTTAATGGTGGATTAGGGGTTAATACATTTATTAAGTAGTTTGCGATGTTGCAGTTGGCGGATTTATGGGTTAATACTTTTATTAAGGAAGATTGCGATGTGGGTTAATGGAGGATTAGGGGTTAATAGTTTAATTAGGCATATTGCGTTGTGGGGGGTTGTCGGTTTAGGGGTTAAAGGGACACTAAACCCCAAATTTTTCGTTCAGGATTCAGGTACAGAATACAATTTTAAAGAACATTCCGATGTACTTCTATTATCTAATTTGCTTCCTTCTTTAGATATCCTTTGTTGAAGAAATAGCAATGCACATTGGTGAGCCAATCACCCAAGGCATCTATGTGCAGTCACCAATCAGCATCTACTGAGCCTATCTAGATATGCTGTTCAGCAAAGGATATGAAGTAAATTAAGCAAATTAGATAACAGAAGTACATTAGAATGTTGCTTAAAATTGCATGCTCTTTATAAATCATGAAAGAAAAAAATTGGGTTTCCTGTCCCTTTAATACTTTTATTATTAGTTCCGATGTGGGTTTGATGGCGGATATAGGAGTTTAGACTTTTACGGGAGATTTGATATTTGTTTTTATTTTCTTAGGCGTCGACAGTTTCTAAAGTGCCATAAGTCACTGGCGACTCCAGAAATTTGTATTTACGCTCATTTCTGGACATCGCTAGTTTATCCGACTTACGGCACTTTATGAACTGCCAGCGTCGTATATGTGATACCCCGATGTGCAAGGTGAAATTATGGGCAGCGCGGATTTCAGCAGTTGCGCTGACGCTTGCGCCGCATATGTTCTTTAGAAATTGTATCATGTAAATAAAAGAACAAAACCATTTTTTATGGAAAGACCTGTGAGTGCCCTCTTCACACTTATCATGCACTCACTCCCTCAGCCGTAGCTTATCCAGTGCTGGGTGACTCCTCAAATCATATGCAGAAAGAATTCCAAGAAAGGGCACTCACAGGACTTGACAGTAGAAAAACTACTTTGTCACGGAATGGCGCATGGAAATGCTGAGAGGTTTCTCTAACAGATATAGATTGTCTTGAAAAAGGCTAGATGCATAGCCGAAACGTCGACTGACACACTATGATGAATTGTATGAAATAAAGATGTTTTTCTACATTCAAGTCCTGTGAGTGCCCTTTCTTGGAATTCTATATATATATGTGTGTGTGTGTGTGTGTGTGTGTATTGAAGCCCTTTGCAGTTAAGTAGATGAAAACATGTAATATTCATATAAATAGATATTTGGTTTATCGTTGGTGGTCATATGGTTTATCGTTGGTGGTTGTTGTTGTTGGGCTTACCGCTGGTATTAGGAGTTGAAAGTAAACGAGATTGCGCTCAATGATTACCACTTCCTCAGAGCTCTGGTTAACTGTTTCACAAAACTAAAAAGTTGCACAACACAGATTAAAAAATACATTACAAAGTACATTTAAACTCATAATAACACTATCTAATAAAAATTATTAAAAAAAATAATGCATACAAAAGTTATAAGGGCTCAAAAAAGTCTCAGGCAAAGCACTTTAACTTTGAGATACATACATATACATGTCTAAACATGTCTCTATATGTGTACATATGTATTTATGCAATATTCATACTTAAAGGGCCACTGTAAGTAAATATTTTCTATGCCTGTTACTAACTAACTACCCCAAATACGCTTTTTATCAATAGCATTTCATTAACATATCTCTACCGTATATCAGAAATCTTGTCTGCAAATTTAATTGTTTTCCAAACCCACTCCATGGGTATCCTTTGCTCTGTACCAATCCGTTTACAATACCTAGGTTTCAAAATGGCGCTTTAAACACAAAGTTATTGGTTTAAGTATTTTGAACATGCAGTGCTGAAAATAGTGGGCAGGATAACGTGACATCATCGGCAAATAAAAGATATAACTTTTAGAACGTTATGAAACTTCGTTTTGGAGAAAATATAGGTCAGTAGGTTTTAATTAATGTTTATTAACTTTAATATGTTAGTTGTTTAGCTTAAAAATTATAACAGAAAGTAATCCTTTAATAAAGGTTTTAACTATGTATTTACTATAAATATTTCACATTCCAATGTTCTGCACATAGAGGAATATGTTCTATGTATTTCTTTTCTTTTTTAAAGGAACAGTCAAGTCCAAAAAAAACTTTCATGATTCAGATAGGGCATGCAATTTTAAACAACTTTCCAATTGACTTTTATCATTAAATTTGCTTTGTTCCCTTGGTGGTATTTTTGAAAAGCTAAGCCTAGCTAGGCTCAAACTGATTTCTAAACCGTTGAAAGCCGTCCCTTAGCTCAGAGCATTTTAAAAGTTTTTTTACAGTTAGACAGTACTAGTTCATGTGTGTCATATAGATAACATTGTGCTCACTCCCGTGGAGTAAGAGTCTGCACTGATTGATTAAACTGCATGTCTGTCAAAAGAACTGAGATAGGGGGCAGTCTGCAGAGGCTTAGATACAAGGTAATCACAGAGGTAAAAAGTGTATTAATATAACAGTGTTGGTTATGCAAAACTGGGGAATGGGTAATAAAGGGATTATCTATCTTTTTAAACAATAACAATTCTGGTGTATACTGTCCCTTTAAGTTTCAAATCAGCTTTATTGAGAAAAAAAATGAGATGAAGTGGTACAGTGCAGTATAAATGCATAAAGAGATGACATGTATACATTTGATAATATGTACGTACAGAAAGAAACTGAAGTAATTCAAATTGAAAAAAGAAAATGAAATATAACAGTACTGTGGTATTCAATAAAATTAACTGAGGTGTCAGCAAAATATATAATTTAATTTCCCAAATCTATTACGAGTGAGAAAAGAAAAAAGTCACGTGAGTGTTGCTAGTGATTGTTGAAACTCTTTATGTATGTGAGCTTCCCAAGTCGCTTTCAGCTGTGTATAAAGGGGTCCCTGTTTATGTTTCATGTAGGCATATAGTTCTAGATCGAGAATTTGGTAGAATTTGCTATACCATTGAGGCAATGTGGGCACCTCCCTACTCTTCCATTTTTGGGTAATTAGGAATTTCAAACTGTTGCTAGCTATGAATAATAGTTTATTTTTGTAAATCGGGAGCTTGTGCGGTACATTGTTAAGTAGCCACAGGAGTGGGTCTAATGGTAATTCTACTTTTAGCATTTTGGAGGTGGTCTTTATGATGGAGTCCCAACATGGGTGTATTAGGGGGCATGTACACCATATGTGTCCCATGGTGCCCAATGAGCTTTCGCATCTCCAACACTTATCACTGGCGGATGAGAATATTTTGTTTATTCTACAGGGCGTCAGATACCATATTTGAATATTTTTTAAGTTGATCTCGATAATTTTGCTTGAGGTAGAAGCTTTGATCATTTTGGAAAATATGCGAGTAATTTCTGTTTGTGATATACCTGCGTTAAGGTCATTAGACCATCGGTCAATAAAGTAAGGGGAGAATCCTGGAGGTGAAGCTTGTAAGAGAGAGTAAACTAGGGAAGAGTGGGTTTAATCGGGTCGGTGGGATTTACAAAGAGATTCAAAGGGAGTATGTTTTTCCTATCTGGATGTTTTAAGATGTTAGAGTGGCATTGATGTAGAAAAAACAGTTCTAAAACATGGGGAAGCCATTTTCAAGTAATCTATCTGTAGGGAAAAAGGCTTGTTCATTACCTATTTGGTATATCATGATCGCTCTGTCTAGAGTTCTGTGTTTCGATTTCTCCCATTCACGCCCTGGAGGAAAGTCTATATTATTTGTAAGGGAGGTTAGAGGGGAGGATTTGGATGAAAGGAGGGGGTTCTCTGTTAAGGTTTTATCCCATACTTTAAAGGTTTCCTGAATTATAAAATTATCCTTAATTGCCTGTGCTAAGCCTGAGTTATTTTGCCAGCAAAGGGGCCCCAAATGCAATGTGTGTGTGACTTCCTGTTCAAGTTTTACCCATTTTTTATATTTGTAGTTGGTGAACCAGTCGATTATGCGTTGAAGGAAATTGGCCTTCCTATAATTTTTCAAATTGGGCACCCCCAACCCTCCATTCATGATAGGGGTACACATTAGGTGTTTATTTATTCTTGTGTGATGTTTATCCCAGATTAACTCAAATATCCTGTTTTGAATATTCGATATAAACTTAGTAGGCAGGAGGATTGGGATAGTTTGAAAGAGGTATAATATCCTCGGAAGAACATTCATTTTGATAGAATTGATTCTACCTAGCCAGGAGATATTCCTCGATCTCCATGAGGACATGTCTGCTATCAGGGTGTTCTGTAGGGGTAGATAGCTTTGAAAAAGTCATTGATGTTGAAAGTAAGGTGGCTCCCTAGATACTTCAAGGATGAGATTTGAATACAGAATGGGCTTAATTTGCAAATTGAGATTAAAGGATGTCATTGCATTGAACCGCTAGAAGTTCTGATTTAGAGTTGTTAATTAAATAATTGGAGGCCATCTGAAAAGCATCTAATTCAGCTAGTAGTGGGGGGATGGACTTCACTGGGTCTGTTAGGCAAAACAGGATGTTGTGCGCGTATAGTAAGAGTTTGTGACTTGTGTCTTGTATTTGCATACTGTGGATATCTGTATTGGTATGCACGGCGGTAGCGAGTGCCTCCGCCATGCATGTGAAAAGGAGTGGTGACAGGGGGCACCCCTGGCTAGTGCCATTTGAGATAAGAAAGGGGCATGAGGTTATCCAGTTTACTCTTATTTTGGTGGAGGGGAAGGTGTATAGGGCCATTATTTTAGCAATGAAAGACTCTTCCATATTAAATTTGTGTAGAACTTCCCGAAGGAAGTGCCAGCAGACGCGATCAAAGGCTTTTTCCATGTCTGCTGACACAATCGCAGTGGGGGTTAGTGTGGATTGGGTGTGATGTATTAGCTGTATCGCTCTAACCGTGTTATCCTTGACTTCTCTAGATGGGACGAATCACACTTGGTCACTATCTATGATTTGGGGAAGGATTATATTAAGCCTGTTGGCCAGAATCTTTGCGTATATCTTAAGGTCGATGTTGAGTAAGATATCAGTCTAAAGTTAGATGCAGTATCGGGGGCTTTCCTTGGTTTTGGGAGAACGACTACATGTGCCTCCAGAGCAGACCTTGAGAAGGGGTTCTCCTCATTTATAGAATTGAACAACGCTAACATGTGAGGGCAGAGGGTATCTTTGAATATTTTATAATATTGAAAACCCGTCCAGGCCTGGGGATTTGTTAGAGGGGAGATTTTTAATGACCTCGAAAAGTTCCTCTAGTGAGATCTGCTTGTTTAGAGTCTGCCTTTGGTCTGGGGTGACCGTTGGGAGAACAGTTTTAGAAAGATATTTCTTTATTAGGCTTATATTTTCGGTGTAATATTAATGAGTAGTGTAATCAAACCAATAAAGGTCCCTTACAATTAAGTGTCTAATCATAACAGTCAGTGCAAATACACTGCATATGCAAGGCTATATAACTGATAGTGTATAGGGGGGTGCTGCGGTCGAGTACATAAAGGAATGGACAAGAAAAAGTTGACAGTACCTCAGCACTCAAGTAGTTACTACTATAAGGGAAGCATAAATATCTAGAATTGGGTAGATGCCAGCCAGTGGACATATAATAAAACATAACTTTTACTGATATACTAGTAAAATGTGAAAGTGTAACACATAGAATATATGTAATTACAAAGACATTTAAAACTTAGGTTAAAAGCTATATACAATGTGTGTGTGTGACCCCAAGGGATCCAATGTAGTCCAGGGATAAGTAGATTACCACAAAACCCAGCTCAAGGCTAACAAAGGTTCGCAGATTGCAACAAAACTATCTGCAAAAGGGGATTGACCCCAACAACAATTATTTTAAGCTATGCAATACTGTAACCGTAAGTCTGAGCTGAGCTGCGTGGCAAAACGAGTCAAATAAAGTAAGGACAAAGCCTTATTAGTGATGAACAATTAAGTATCCCAAAATTACTGAGGTAGAGGTCTCACACACACAGAATACGCCTGATGCGCATTTCGCCGCTAGCACGGCTTTCTCAGAGACTAACCAGAGTCTGGCCACTAACCCGGTATTTGTTATACACTCAGCCAATCAGGGGTGGCTGAGAAACACACCTCTCACATTAGCCTATCGTGTAAGACTTGCCGCCATAGGTTAATAGTTGGTCACATGTGCAAGACAGTCCGGATAGTGTGAACACCCACCCGTTGTCATGGAGATCTGAAATACACTGCTTGTACACTATGCGTCCTTGCTCACATATATAGGGAGTCACTAACATAAACTAACAATGCGGTTGCTGTTAGTAATACATTGTAAAATGATAACATAATCAGGAAGAAAATAATGAGTTATGAAGGTTGTTACTCATGATAGCAAGTGGAACAACTATGATCGTTATGCCCTCTATTTGTATCGTCATTGGAACAGATCCAAAATTCAAACTTTATTAGATAGTCACTGATAATAGGTGGTTAAGAAATAAATTTGCCAACCCATTATATAGACGTATATCAAGTATCTAAATGAGGGTCAAATGAGTAGTGCGGTAATGTTTGACAATATGCAAGATGTCAGAAGACATCTATATCGACATATTAATACATAACCAGGAATTAGTGTGAAAACACGATGAAAATTCCAAACGGAGCATATTATCATAACAAAGTCAAGATCACATTGAGTGATCTAAATGCTGATCTATAAGTCGAGATATCATTTTGAAATCTATGGTCTCTATATCTTGGTAATTTTGCTTGACATGTCTTTGATACAGCCTCTATAATACCGTGACTGTACTTATCATTAATAATGGACTATAGGATCTCGATAGTCAGCACCATATGATATCTGTACTGGAGTTTTAACTTGTTGGAGATAGGATCTATTAGTACTCAATGTGATCTTGACTTTGTTATGATAATATGCTCCGTTTGGAATTTTCATCGTGTTTTCACACTAATTCCTGGTTATGTATTAATATGTCGATATAGATGTCTTTTGACATCTTGCATATTGTCGAACATTACGGCACTACTCATTTGACCCTTATTTAGATACTTGATATACATCTATATAATGGGTTGTCAAATTTATTTCTTAACCACCTATTATCAGTGACTATCTAATAAAGTTTGAATTTTGGATCTGTTCCAATGACGATACAAATAGAGGGCATAACAATCATAGTTGTTCCACTTGCTATCATGAGTAACAACCTTCATAAATCATTATTTTCTTCCTGATTATGTTATCATTTTACAATGTATTACTAACAGCAACCGCATTGTTAGTTTATGTTAGTGACTCCCTATATATGTGAGCAAGGACGCATAGTGTACAAGCAGTGTATTTCAGATCTCCATGACAACGGGTGGGTGTTCACACTATCCGGACTGTCTTGCACATGTGACCAACTATTAACCTATGGCGGCAAGTCTTACACGATAGGCTAACGTGAGAGGTGTGTTTCTCAGCCACCCCTGATTGGCTGAGTGTTTAACAAATACCGGGTTAGTGGCCAGACTCTGGTTAGCCTCTGAGAAAGCCTTGCTAGCGGCGAAATGCGCTTCAGGCGTATTCTGTGTGTGTGAGACCTCTACCTCAGTAATTTTGGGATACTTAATTGTTCATCACTAATAAGGCTTTGTCCTTACTTTATTTGACTCGTTTTGCCACGCAGCTCAGCTCAGACTTACGGTTACAGTATTGCATAGCTTAGAATAATTGTTGTTGGGGTCAATCCCCTTTTGCAGATAGTTTTGTTGCAATCCGCAAACTTTTGTTAGCCTTGAGCTGGGTTTTGTGGTAATCTACTTATCCCTGGACTACATTGGATCCCTTGGGGTCACACACACACATTGTATATAGCTTTTAACCTAAGTTTTAAATGTCTTTGTCATTACATATATTCTATGTGTTACACTTTTACATTTTACTAGTATATCAGTAAAAGTTACGTTTTATTATATGTCAATTAGCTGGCATCTACCCAATTCTAGATATTTTTGCTTCCCTTATAGTAGTAACTCCTTGAGTGCTGAGGTATTGTCAACTTTTTCTTGTCCATGCCTTAATATTTTCGGTGGGATTTAGTCGAGGGCTGTTGTGAGGCATATTTGATAAATTATATAATTGAGAGTAATAGGACCTAAATTCTTCAGCTATTTGTTCAGATGTGTTAAATACTTTACCCTGTTTATTTTTTAACGTTAATATGTAACTCTTTTGTAATTTCCTTCTTAACTTTATAGCTAAAAGAGGGCCACTTTTGTTATTACCCTCATAATACTGTTGACAGAGTGTGAGTGAGTTCTTTTTGCATGCTTTGTCTATTAAGTGATTGACTTGCGTTTGTGCTAATTGAGTATCATTAGGGAGTGATTTGAGTCGGTCTTCTAGCGTGGACAGATTCACTAAGGTGTCGTTGAGGAGTTTGTTGTGTTGTTTTATTTGATATGCCTTGATATGAATTAATTCCCCTCGTATGACTGTTTTATGGGCCTCCCAGAGTGTTCTGAAGTCATGAACAGAGGATTCATTGAAGGCAAAGTATTCACCCAATGACTTTTCCAGCCATTGTCAATGAATGGGGTCTGCGAGTAAGGCTTTGTCTAATTTCTATGTTTAGTGAGGACAAAGGTCTGTGTGGCCATCTGAAAGAGCATTGAACTAAGGAGTGATCTGACCAGGAATTAGGGAGGATTTTTATGTGTTCCACTTTGGACAGGCTAGTGACATCTACCATGAAATAATCAAGGAGAGAGAATTTGCGGTGAGGGTTAGAATAGAATGTATAATCTAAGCCATCAGGGCTATGTATCCTCCATACATCATGAACTGTTAGGTCTTTCATGCATTGTTTCACTGTGTTTATTATTTTATGGGGCCCCGAGGATAATTTGTTTGAGTTGTCTAAGGAGGGATTAAATGTGAGATTAAAATCCCCATCCATTATAAGAGAACCTTTGGTGATTTCTAGCAGTAAATTAGTTAAGGATTTGAAAAAGGTATCTTGTTTCAAATTAGGGGCGTATAGGTTAGCTAGGGTCACCACAGAGTTATATAATCTACTACTAGCATAATGTACCGGCCCTTACTGTCTGAATATTTTTTGATTAGTTGAAATGGAGTGTTATTTTTTAGAAGGATTCCCACACCATTTGTTTTTTGTTAGTTAGAGGCATAGTGAGATTTGCCGAACTTGTAACTAAAAGTTTTAGGCTCGTGCCCCCGCTGGAAATGTGTCTCTTGGATAAAGACTATGAGGCCTATTTATTAAAGGTATGTCGGACCTGATCCGACAGTGCAGATCAGGTCCAACAAACCTCGCTGAATGCGGAGAACAATACGCTCTCCATATTCAGCATTGCACCTGCAGACTCATGGCCTATTGGCCGACATCAGGGGGTATCAATCAACCCAATCGTACTTGATCGGGTTGAATTGTGGCAATCTCTGTCTGCCTGCTCAGAGCAGGTGGACAGGTTATGGAGTCAGAAACACGGGCACACAAACTCCATACGGAGCTTGATAAATGGGCCTCAATGTCTGCTTTTTTTTTGCGAAAGTCCCTTAGTGCATTATTCCTTTTGTGGGGGTTATTTAGGTTCTGAGTGTTGGCAGAAAGGAAGATTAAGGGATCATGCTTAGTTTCTGTCATGAGGGTGGAGTATTGCCTTGGATAAAGATATAATGATAAGGGTGGGAAGAGAAGAAGATATAACATGTTTAAAATCATGCGATGAATGATCTATGTATTTCTACAGGGAGTGCAGAATTATTAGGCAAGTTGTATTTTTGAGGATTAATTTTATTATTGAACAACAACCATGTTCTCAATGAACCCAAAAAACTCATTAATATCAAAGCTGAATAGTTTTGGAAGTAGTTTTTAGTTTGTTTTTAGTTATAGCTATTTTAGGGGGCTATCTGTGTGTGCAGGTGACAATTACTGTGCATAATTATTAGGCAACTTAACAAAAAACAAATATATACCCATTTCAATTATTCATTTTTACCAGTGAAACCAATATAACATCTCAACATTCACAAATATACATTTCTGACATTCAAAAACAAAACAAAAACAAATCAGTGACCAATATAGCCACCTTTATTTGCAAGGACACTCAAAAGCCTGCCATCCATGGATTCTGTCAGTGTTTTGATCTGTTCACCATCAACATTGCGTGCAGCAGCAAGCACAGCCTCCCAGACACTGTTCAGAGAGGTGTACTGTTTTCCCTCCTTGTAAATCTCATATTTGATGATGGACCACAGGTTCTCAATGGGGTTCAGATCAGGTGAACAAGGAGGCCATGTCATTAGATTTTCTTCTTTTATACCCTTTCTTTCCAGCCACACTGTGGAGTACTTGGACGCGTGTGATGGAGCATTGTCCTGCATGAAAATCATGTTTTTCTTGAAGGATGCAGACTTCTTCCTGTACCACTGCTTGAAGAAGGTGTCTTCCAGAAACTGGCAGTAGGACTGGGAGTTGAGCTTGACTCCATCCTCAACCCAAAAAGGCCCCACAAGCTCATCTTTGATGATACCAGCCCAAACCAGTACTCCACCTCCACCTTGCTGGTGTCTGAGTCGGACTGGAGCTCTCTGCCCTTTACCAATCCAGCCACGGGCCCATCCATCTGGCCCATCAAGACTCACTCTCATTTCATCAGTCCATAAAACCTTAGAAAAATCAGTCTTGAGATATTTCTTGGCCCAGTCTTGACGTTTCAGCTTGTGTGTCTTGTTCAGTGGGGGTCGTCTTTCAGCCTTTCTTACCTTGGCCATGTCTCTGAGTATTGCACACCTTGTGCTTTTGGGCACTCCAGTGATGTTGCAGCTCTGAAATATGGCCAAACTGGTGACAAGTGGCATCTTGGCAGCTGCACGCTTGACTTTTCTCAGTTCATGGGCAGTTATTTTGCGCCTTGGTTTTTCCACACGCTTCTTGCGACCCCTGTTGACTATTTTGAATGAAACGCTTGATTGTTCGATGATCACGCTTCAGAAGCTTTGCAATTTTAAGAGTGCTGCATCCCTCTGCAAGATATCTCACTATTTTTTACTTTTCTGAGCCTGTCAAGTCCTTCTTTTGACCCATTTTGCCAAAGGAAAGGAAGTTGCCTAATAATTATGCCCACCTGATATAGGGTGTTGATGTCATTAGACCACACCCCTTCTCATTACAGAGATGCACATCACCTAATATGCTTAATTGGTAGTAGGCTTTCGAGCCTATACAGCTTGGAGTAAGACAACATACATAAAGAGGATGATATGGTCAAAATACTCATTTGCCTAATAATTCTGCACTCCCTGTAAATAGATATTCCTATATTTATATATATATATATATATATATATATATATATATATATATATATATATATATATGTAGAGATATATATTGTACCAAAAAACCTTCAGATATACAGTATCTCACAAAAGTGAGTACATCCCTCACATTTTTGTAAATATTTTATTATATCTTTTTATGTGACAACACTGAAGAAATGGCACTTTGCTACAATGTAAAGTAGTGAATGTACAGCCTGTATATCAGTGTAAATTGCTGTCCCCTCAAAATAACTCAACACACAGCCATTAATGTCTAAACCATTGGCAACAAAAGTGAGTACACCCCTAAGCGGAAATGTCCAAATTGGCCCCAAAGTGTCAATATTTTGTGTGGCCACCATTATTTTCCAGCACTGCCTTAACCCTCTTGGGCATGGAGTTCACCAGAGCTTCACAAGTTGCCACTGGAGTCCTCTTCCACTCCTCCATGATGACATCACAGAGCTGGTGGATGTTAGAGACCTTGTGCTCCCCCACCTTCCATTTAAGGATGCCCCACAGATGCTCAATAGGGTTTAGGTCTGGAGACATGCTTGGCCAGTCCATCACCTTTACCCTCAGCTACTTTAGCAAGGCAGTGGTCGTCTTGGAGGTATGTTTGGGGATGTTATCATGTTGAAATACTGCCCTGCGACCGAGTCTCTGAAGCTACAGTACATGTTGGCTGGTTCCCTCAATGAACTGTTGCTCCCCAGTGCCGGCAGCACTCATGCAGGCCCAAACCATGACACTCCCACCACCATGCTTGACTGTAGACAAGACACACTTGTCTTTGTACTCCTCACCTGGTTGCCGCCAAACACGCTTGTCACCATCTGAACCAAGTAAGTTTATCTTGGTCTCATCGGACTACAGGACATGGTTCCAGTAATCCATGTCCTTAGTCTGCTTGTCTTCAGCAAACTGTTTGTGGGCTTTCTTGTGCATCATCCTTCTAGGGCGACAGCCATGCAGACCAATTTGATGCAGTGTGCAGCGTATGGTCTGAGCACTGACAGGCTGACCCCCCACCCCTTCAATCTCTGCAGCAATGCTGGCAGCACTCATATGTCTATTTCCCAAAGACAACCTCTGGATATGACGCTGAGCACGTGCACTCAACTTCTATGGTCGACCAGGGTGAGGCCTGTTCTGAGTGGAACCTGTCTTGTGAAACAGCTCAGTTTCAGGGTCTTGGCAATCTTCTTATAGCCTAGGCCATCTTTATGTAGAGCAACAATTCTTTTTTTCAGACCCTCAGAGTTCTTTGCCATGAGGTGCCATGTTGAACTTCCAGTGACCAGTATGAGAGAGTGTAAGAACGATAACACCTAATTTAACACACCTGGTCCCCATTCACACCTGAGACCTTGTAACACTAATGAGTCACATGACACCGGGGAGGGAAAATGGCTAATGGGCCCAATTTGGACATTTCCACTTAGGGGTGTACTCACTTTTGTTGCCAACGGTTTAGACATTAATGGCTGTGTGTTGAGTTATTTTGAGGGGACAGCAAATTTACACTGTTATACAGGCTGTACACTCACTACTTTATACTGTATATAGAAATATTTATTTATGATTAAATAAAAACATATTCTCTATATGAAGAATATTGGAATGTGAAATAGTAATATTTTCATGTCAGGTTAGTGCACGTGAGAATATTCGATCGGATTTGCGAGTGAGTAGGGTGTTTTATTCTACTCCCCCCCCATTTACTTCTATGGGGGAATACGTGAACACGCACACAATATTATAAGCTGTTTGCGCTCGTCAGGTTAGTGTGCATGCTCAAAGAGTTTACTTTAAACTCTTAATACCAGCTCAACCTGACGCGGGCAAAAAGTTTACTTCTAGCACAGCAATAGCATTAGTTAGTGTTCCACTTGTAATCTTGCCCTTAGTGGTAATAAAGTTTAAAATGAAATTCTAAACATGTTTGTTTGTCTGTTACTGGGTAATTGTTAAGTTGAAGAGTTATACATTAATTCAAACCCTTACAATGCTAAATCTCAGTGTTTTTTTATTAAAGGGACATTAAACTGCTAGGCACAACTAGCCTAGAACTAGCTGCTCACTATGTTATTGCATTACATCCTCTCTAACATGCTATTTACAAGCTGTATATAAACAATCTACCATTACTCTTAAGTTGGGTGTGGACCTTGCAATTAATTGTGTTGGTCTAAGTCCGTAGCATGTCCATATCCTCTGTTGGAGTTTGGCCTTCTGATGAAAGATGTTCTCTTTTAGTTCATGCTGATGGGTCAGATTTTTCTCATTTACAGTGTGTACCCATGTTCAGGGGTGGGGAACCACTGTTGTAGCCATGTGGTGAAGAAAAAAACAGATACCCCAAAAAGATACCTAGTCAAATACTGGATAGGGTGTTGTTTTGTTGTCCACTAGTAAATGTTATTAAACATGAGGTAACCACATTTTCTACCATTATCATTGTAGTTATAGTTATTTATTTGGGAGAAGTGATGATTACAGGTGTCAAGGAAACCCTGGTCACTGTGAACTTGAGTTGGGAGTTTGTGACTCCTGTGAGAAGAAAGAAGTCATGGGGCCAGAAAGAGGAGACACAGAAGATGTTTTCAGTGGCAGAGGGGTGAAATGCAGTCAATCATCTCTTTTCTGCAGTTATAGATCACATCCTACCTTCTCCCCCTCTTAATTTGATGCTTGCAATCAAAAGAGTGAACTTCCGGTTTGTCATAGCTAGGTGTCGTGCTTGTCCATTGCTCTCCAATATACAATGACCTTTAATACTTGTGGCATTAGTTATCTACTGGAGATGTAAATCCTTTATTGACAATTAGGGTGGTCAGAATGTGACGTATTTTTCTTCTTGTAAGTTTTATTTATTAAATAAGCATGATAAGTAAATTCAGTTGGGAGTAATAACACCTTGATGTATTGGAGTGTTTTTCTCCTTTAATCTGAGACAACAAATCTACCACTGGAGATGTTTATAATATATAAAGTGTATATATAGTGTGTATATATATACTGTGTATATATATATATATATATATATATATATATATACAGTATATATATGTATCATAGTAACATAGTAGATGAGGTTGAAAAAAGACCGAAGTCCATCAAGCTCAACCTATACAAATCTAAAATACTTACAAAAAGCTCCATGTAAATGTATCTAGGGGTTTGGCATTCACTACCTCTTTTGCAAATGAGTTCCACAATTTTATTGCTCTTACAGTAAAAAAACGTTTCCATTGCAGGAGATTAAATCTTCTTTCCTCCAACCTTAAATTGTGACCTCTTGTCACAAACAATTTTCTTGGAATAAGCAGAGCTTCTGCCATTTCTGTATGTGGGCCTTGAATATATTTATATAAAGTAATCATGTCACCTCTCAAGTGCCTTTTTTCTAAAGAAAACAGACCCAGTTTGGCTAGCCTCTCCTCATAGCTTAAATTCTCCATTCCCCTTATTAGCTTTGTGGCCCTTCTCTGAACTTTTTCTAGTTCTGCAATATCTTTTCTTTCATGTAATTGGCAAGAGTCCATGAGCTAGTGACGTATGGGATATACAATCCTACCAGAAGGGGCAAAGTTTCCCAAACCTCAAAATGCATATAAATACACCCCTCACGACACCCACAATTCAGTTTTTACAAATGTTGCCTCCTATGGAGGTGGTGAAGTAAGTTTGTGCTTGTTTTTTATGATTTCTTCTATGATAAGCGCTTCTAAGCATTCTGAAGCCCAATTCCTCTCAGAGTACAGTGTTTGTCAGAGGGATGTGAAGAGAGTATCGTCTATTGATTTTATGGTTTTCCTTGCGGGAAATCTTTTCAAGGGTTCTCTGTTATTGGTCGTAGGGATTCATCTCCTACCTCCCTTTTCAGATCGACAATATACTCTTATATACCATTACCTCTGCTTTTAGTTTTCAGTACTGGTTTGGCTATCTGCTATATGTGGATGGGTGTATTTCGGTAAGTATGTATCATTATTTAAGACACTCTCAGCTATGGCTTGGTGCTTTATGTATTAATATAATGTTTTAAATATATGTATTCTACTTATATTTGCCATTAGTCAGGTCTATGTGTATTTCCCTTTTGCAGTCTAAACAGTTTCAGTATAGGAAGTTTTATTTAAACTTTTTTCTTACCTGGGGTTTAGTCTTTTTCTAATTTGACTTTCCTGTTTTTCACGGGCAAATCTAGGCTTGCGATGGTGCAAAATGCTGTTTTTTATTGCGTAATTTTTGGTGCAAAAGTTGCGCCGTTGATGGCCCAAATTTCATAATTTCCTGAGTCTTTGTTGATGCTAGTTGTTTTGGCGCGAAATCGCGTTTGTTATGATGCGAGTTGTGTTATTCCCTGGTGTTAGTTTTGCACCAACATTTTTTAACTTCTTTTTCAGTTATTTTACCCCTCTTCCTCTATTGCTCGCTGTTTTCATGAACTTTGAAAGCTATTATACCTGTTTTTTTTCTCTCTACTGAAACTGTTACATTGTGGAAATTGAATGTTTTGCCTAATGTTATTTTTCTTTTTCTGTTACATTTTGCGAGATGTCTCATTCTGATCCTGACTCTGATGTTACTGTAGAAACTATGATGCCCTGGAACACAATTCTACAAAGCTGTGTTCTTTTCATTATTAAGCTGTTGGTATTCTTCAGGCTCAATGATGCGGCATTTATTTATCATGTTTTTTATGCTAGCAATGTTTCTACCATGTACAATAAACATATACTGTTTTTTAAATATTCAGTTCATGTACTGCTTTCATCTAACCAAACATCCAACTGCTTGTTGCTTTATAACATAAAAGGATACTGACTGCTATTATGCCTTTAATAACTTAGGAGGTCTTTTCAAAATTTCTTTAATTAATTTAGTTCTGACCAACAGATATACTTCAGTTTATTCTAGCTGATGAAGGTTTCTTTGGTTCAAAGGGCTCCCTCGTATCAGACAGTTTGTTGAAAATTCTCCCTTATTTTTCATTTGAACATTTTTTGTTCTTTCGTTAAGGAAATTTTTCTATTATAGCTTTTAGGAGTCCTAGTCCTCCTATTAACTCTCGGCTAGATTACAAGTTTTGCGTTATGAGTGAAAAAGCCCTCATAACGCTGCTTTTTTCTCTACTGCTACTATTACGAGTCTTGTAGGTATAGCTGTACCGCACACTTTTTTGGCCGTCACGCAACATAACTATCACACTTTTTAAAAAGTCCTTTTTCAATGGGACTTCCATAGCGCCGGTATTATGAGTTTGCCTGTACGGCCAAAAAGTGAGCGGTACAGCCCATAACTACAAGATCTGTACCGTAAACTGAAAGTCAGTAGTTATGAGTTTTACGTTACAAAGCTGTACCATAAAACTCATAACTAAAGTATAACAAAGTACACTAACACCCAAAAACTACCTATTAACCACTAAACCGAGGCCCTCCTGCATTGCAAACACTAAAATAAACTTATTAACCCCTAATCTGCCGCTCCGGACATCACGCCACTATAATAAACATATTAACCCCTAAACCGCCACACTCCCGCATCGCAAACACTAGTTAAATATTATATACCCCAATCTGCTGTCCCTAACATCGTCGCAACCTACATTACTGTTATCTGCTGCTCACAATGTCGCCGCCACTATACTAAAGTTATTAACCCCTAAACCTCTGGCCTCACTAACACTAAATAAAAATATTAACCCCTAAACCTAACCCTAAGTCTAAACCTAACACCCCTAACTTTAATATAATTAAAATAAATCTAAATACAAATTACTATTATTACCTAAATAATACCTATTTAAGACTAAATACTTACCTGTAAAATAAACCCTAACGGCTAGATTTAGAGTTTTGTCGGTAAGGACCCGCGTAGCTAACGCCGGCTTTTTTCTGGCCGCACCATAAAAATAACTCTGGTATTGAGAGTCCACATAAAGGCTGCGTTAGGCTCCAAAAAAGGAGCGTAGAGCATGATTGGATCAGCCAATCGGATTGAACTTGATTCTGATTGGCTGATTCCATCAGCCAATCAGAATATTCCTACCTTAATTCCGATTGGCTGATAGAATCCTATCAGCCAATCGGAATTCGAGGGACGCCATCTTGGATGAAGTCATTTAAAGGAACCATCATTCGTCGTTCAGTCGTCGGCCAGGATGGATGTTCCGCGTCGGAGGTCTTCAGGATGCTGCCGCTCCGCTCCAGATGGATGTCGATAGAAGATGCCGCCTGGATGAAGACTTCAATCGGATGCAAGACCTCTTCTGCCCCGCTTGGATGAAGACTTCAATCGGATGGAAGACCTCTTCTGCCCCGCTTGGATGAAGACTTCTACCGGATCATGGACATCTTCAGCCCCCCGCTTGGGCTTGGATCAGGACATCAGAGGAGCTCTTCAGGACGGATCGGTGAACCTGGCATGGTGAAGATAAGGTAGGAAGATCTTCAGGGGCTTAGTGTTAGGTTTATTTAAGGGGGGTTTGGGTTAGATTAGGGGTATGTGGGTTGTAATGTTGGGGGGGGGTATTGTATGTTTTTTTTACAGGCAAAAGAGCTGAACTTCTTGGGGCATGCCCTGCAAAGGGCCCTGTTCAGGGCTGGTAAGGTAAAAGAGCTTTTAACTTTAGTAATTTAGAATAGGGTAGGGCATTTTTTATTTTGGGGGGCTTTGTTGTTTTATTAGGGGGCTTAGAGTAGGTGTAATTAGTTTAAAATTGTTGTAATATTTTTCTTATGTTTGTAGATACTTTTTTATTTTTTGTAACTTAGTTCTTTTTTATTTTTTTGTACTTTAGTTAGTTTATTTCATTGTAGTTATTTGTAGATATTGTATTTAATTAATTTATTGATAGTGTAGTGTTAGGTTTAATTGTAGGTAATTGTAGGTATTTTATTTAATTAATTTAATGATAGTATAGTGTTAGGTTTAATTGTAGGTAATTGTAGGTATTTTATTTAATTAATTTAATGATAGTATAGTGTTAGGTTTAATTGTAACTTAGGTTAGGATTTATTTTACAGGTAATGTTGTAATTATTTTAACTAGGTAACTATTAAATAGTTCTTAACTATTTAATAGCTATTGTACATGGTTAAAATAATTACAAAGTTGCCTGTAAAATAAATATTAATCCTAAAATAGCTACAATGTAATTATAATTTATATTGTAGCTATATTAGGATTTATTTTACAGGTAAGTATTTAGCTTTAAATAGGAATAATTTATTTAATAAGAGTTAATTAATTTCGTTAGATTAAAATTATATTTAATTTAGGGGGGTGTTAGTGTTAGGGTTAGACTTGGCTTTAGGGGTTAATACATTTATTAGAATAGCGGTGAGCTCCGGTCGGCAGATTAGGGGTTAATAATTGAAGTTAGGTGTCGGCGATATTAGGGAAGGCAGATTAGGGGTTAATACTATTTATTATAGGGTTAGTGAGGCGGATTAGGGGTTAATAACTTTATTATAGTAGCGCTCAGGTCCGCTCGGCAGATTAGGGGTTAATAAGTGTAGGCAGGTGGAGGCGACGTTGAGGGGGGCAGATTAGGGGTTAATAAATATAATATAGGGTTCGGCGGTGTTAGGGGCAGCAGATTAGGGGTTAATAAGTGTAGGTAGCTGGCGGCGACGTTGTGGGGGGCAGATTAGGGGTTAATAAATATAATATAGGGGTCGGCGGTGTTAGGGGCAGCAGATTAGGGGTACATAAGGACAACGTAGTTGGCGGTCGGCAGATTAGGGGTTAAAAAAATTTAATCGAGTTGCGGCGATGTGGGGGGACCTCGGTTTAGGGGTACATAGGTAGTTTATGGGTGTTAGTGTACTTTAGAGTACAGTAGTTAAGAGCTTTATAAACCGGCGTTAGCCCAGAAAGCTCTTAACTACTGACTTTTTTCCTGCGGCTGGAGTTTTGTCGTTAGAGTTCTAACGCTCACTTCAGAGACGACTCTAAATACCGGAGTTAGAAAGATCCCATTGAAAAGATAGGATACGCAATTGACGTAAGGGGATCTGCGGTATGGAAAAGTCGCGGCTGAAAAGTGAGCGTTAGACCCTTTTTTGAGTGACTCCAAATACCGGAGGTAGCCTAAAACCAGCGTTAGGAGCCTCTAACGCTGGTTTTCACGGCTAACGCCAATCTCCAAATCTAGGCCTAAGCTTGCTACAATATAACTAATAGTTACATTGTAGCTATCTTAGATTTTATTTTTATTTCAGCGGTTAGTTTGTATTTATTTTAACTAGGTAGACTAGTTAGTAAATAGTTATTAAATATTAACTAGCTACCTAGTTAAAATAAATACAAAGTTACCTGTAAAATAAAACCTAACCTGTTTTACACTAACACCTAACATTACACTAAAATTAAATAAATTACATTAATTAAATACAATTAACTAAATTAAAAATAAAATAAACACTAAATTACACAAAATAAAAAAGAAATTATCAAATATTTAAAATAATTACACCTAATATAATAGCTGTATCAAAATAAAAAAGCCCCCCCAAAATAAAAAAACCCTAGCCTACGCTTAACTGCCAATGGCCCTTAAAAGGGTCTTTTGCAGGGCATTGCCTCAAAGAAATCATCTGTTTTACCTGAAAAAAAATATACAAACAACCCCCAACAGTAAAACCCACCACCCACAAAACTGACCCCCCCAAAAAAACCTACCTAAAAAACCTAAGCTCCCCATTGCCCTGAAAAGTGCATTTGGATGGGCATTGCCCTTAAAAGGGCATTTAGCTCTTTTTCTGTGCCCAAAGTTTCTAATATAAAAATAAAACCCACCCAATAAACTCTTAAAAAACCTAACACTAACCCCCGAAGATCCACTTACAGTTTTTGAAGACCGGACATCCATCCTCTTCCAGCCGGGAGAAGTCTTCATCCAAGCAGGCAGAAGTCCTCAATGAAGCCGGGAGAAGTCTTCATCCAAGTGGAAAGAAGTAGTCCTCAAGGCAGGCAGAAGTCTTCATCCAGACGGCATCTTCTATCTTCATCCTTCCGACGCGGAGCGGCTCCATCTTCAAGATATCCAGCACGGAGCATCCTCTTATTTCACAGGCTCTTCAAGAATGAAGTTTCCTTTAAATGACGTCATTCAAATGGCGTCCCTTGAATTCCGGCATGGCTGATAGAATTCTATCAGCCCATCGAATTAAGCGGTCAAAAAAATCCTATTGGCTGATGCAATCAGCCAATAGGATTGACGCTCACAATTCTATTGGCTGTTCCAATCAGCCAATAGAATGCGGCGCCTCAATCCTATTGGCTGATTGGATCAGCAAATAGGATTGAGCTCAATCCTATTGGCTGATTGCATCAGCCAATAGGATATTTTAGCCTTTAATTCTGATTGGCTGATAGATAGGAGTGTTTAGAATCTGGGTTTATGTTAGGGTGTTAGGGTTTAAACATACATTTTTCTTTCCCCATAGAAATCAATGGGCTGCGTTACGGAGCCTTTACGCCTCCTTTATTGCAGGTGTTAGGCTTTTTTTTTCAGCCCGGCTTTGGTTGGTATCAAGCCTGTTATTTATTACATTTCTCATTTTTGGAGTCTTATTTGGTTTAAAGCTTTTGATGGCTCTTTTCTTTTGCGCCTATATTTTCTTTGAAGATTATCTACTTTCTTGGAACGTGTTGTTTCTTTTCGACTATCTCTTCTGCTAGAAAGCGTTCTTGAATATCAGTTCTCTTTTTGTGTCTCCTTATCTGATTTTATTCACCTAGATAAGTTGTTTTGTGGACTTATTTTTTCCTAAGGTTGTGAATTTGAACAAACATTAGTAAAAAATTGATGTCCCCTTCCTTGCTGTCTAATCCTAAAGAATTCTATTGAGAGTTCTTTACAATCCTTTGGATGTGGTAAGAACTTTATAATTCTATATCAAGGTTCTAGGATTTCAGAGACTTCTTGTACTATCTGCTGTTATCTGGTTCCCAGAAAGGTTACAAGCCTCTGCCATTTCTTTGGCATCCTGATTAAAGCTTTTGTTTTTCAAGGCTTATTTTGAGGCAGGGCAGGCTCCGCCTCAGAGTTTTGCCCCAGCTCATTCTACTTAGCTCAGTCGCCTTTTCTTGGGCTTTTTCAGAATGAAGCTTAGGTTAATAAAATGAGCAAACTCACTAATTTGGTCTTCTTTGCATACCTTTTATTGTTTTACCATTTTAATGTATTAGCTTCTTCTGAAGCAGTCTTTGGTATAAAAGTACTTTAGGCAGCTGTTTCACTCTGAGTCTACTGCTTTTGATTGAAGTTTTTTTGAGAAAAATTGAATTATTATGTAGATTTAATTTCTCAATGGAAATAGCTGTTGTTATTATTTCCCTCCCTCCTGTAGTGCCCTCTTCTGTGGACCTGTCACATCTTGGGTATTTCTATCCCATACGACACTAGCTCATGGATTCTTGCCAATTACAAGAAAGAAAACATAATTTATGTAGAACTTACCTGATAAAATATTTCTTTCATATTGGCAAGAGTCCACGAGGCCCACTCTTTTTATGGTGGTTATGATTTTTTTGTATAAAAGCACAATTATTGGGGGGCGGTTTGCCTACAGCCGATGCGGCAGGACATGTTTTAGAAGAGCCTCCTGACTATATATCATATTTTCAATACTAAGCTATTATTTCTTTAGTAGCTTTATACCACAGAAAGTTTACAAGATTCAGGACAGTATTCCTAAGCTTTGTACCTGACCTATGTTCTTCGGTTCAACTTCCTAGCCATCTAAAGAATTTGTAAACAGCGTGGCCTGTAAGGCCTACTCTTTTGGAGAGAAACAGCGAAGTTGGGGCAGCCGTACAATACCCCCCCCAGACTCCTGGGTTACAAGCTCATAATGAAGCACAAATTTCATATCTGCTATACCGTAATAAGAAATCCTGAAGTGGGATAATTCTCCTACACAGCTTTCAGACGTATCTGTTACACCGTAATACATCAGCCTACTGATAATGGAGGAGCTCTGTCATGCCATTCTGGCTTTATTTGAGGACTTTGAATGCAAACTCTGCACGACATTGGCGGACTTAACCTTGCCATCACAACTTGGAGATACACAGGCAGTTAGACCGCCATTGGGATGTGCTAATAGTGCAGCAGTCACAAGAATTAACAACAACATGTGGCGATCGACATCTCAGCTACCTACTTATCAGGCGCAAGATTCTCTTGGTGTGTCGGCGCTTCAAGAACTCTGCATGCGGTCAACGAATTGCTCCTGCCCCCGCTCCGGGGACTGCGGCCGACCCCTGGAGACGTGATGTGGGTCATATACATAGCTGCACCAGACCGCATCGGAGGGAGCGCTGCCGGTATTGGTCACGCATTCACATAACTTTCCGAGACATAAGAGATAACACACACGAGCAGCCTGGTTACTCTCTATAGCTGGCCCCGATGGACTAATTCAAGAGGAGAGTAGGACCCTCAGCGTTTTGAATTGGCGCTACAACTTCACAGGTCCTAATGAAGAAGTTCCACGCGACAAGTCTTTATTCAAAGAGGAGACTATGTGTCGTTACTTTTTCAGCAGGCCACCTCTTTCTGCAGATGCTGGAGTATATACTATTGTCAAGAGAGGTGTGGGTTAACTCTCTGTTAACATGTGTGGACTGTATTGGCTATTTGAATACACTGTTTTTTCCTCTTATACACCATATTCACTGGAGATGCCGATTACAATTTGGGACAAGTTACTCATCTATATTAATCCACTTGCTGCTATTATACAGTCTCACAGACCTCAGTAAATGTATATAGAGGGCTTAATTTGTTTGCTTGGCTATAGAACAACAGGGGACGGGTGTGCATTACTTATGTTCTTACTGTTTCCTATATGTCATAGTATTTCTAATATGTTCTGTCTTGAAGGGCATAGGAACGGGTATACATACAATAACTGGTGGTAACTTCCAATCACTGTGTACTCCTATCTCTTAAACAGTACCCTAATTTTACTGCTATTTTCTGTGTAGTTTATTTTTTGCATTACTGCGGTTATATATGTGTTTAACCCATCAAGAATCCTACAGCTATGAGGGGTTGCATAGCTTCTTCAAAGTTAACGCCATGATTATATTTAATTAAGACGGTGCAAATTATAGCAAATAAGCGCCTATTTGACACACATTTAGCATATACTGGGAAATGTTACTGTATGCGACATTGATCAGTTCTGCACCCTAGTTTTGGAAATCTGTAAGCATAAGCTAGACATTGATCTTTACTGGTTATCATACCTATATTTGGAATAGTTCTAGCTACTGTTAAGACTATTTGCTATCTATTTTTTCTTGATCTAAACTGTGTTTATTTTTTGCATTGCTGCTGTTGTATGCAATAGCTCACAATATAGCTAGTTTCATTTTTATAACCTCACCTAGGCTTTACAGTTTTAGTTCTCTATTCAGCATCTCACTGTAATCAAAGAAGTGTGTCAGAGTCCTAGAGTTTTTTGTATTTTCTCATATTAGATCTATGTAGATCCACTTACAATCTTCCCAATAGAGATAATATGAGTGAACACCCAATATTTTACTATATATTCTGGGCCCCCAGTTTTTGCAGTCGCATTTAAAAAGTGTGAAGGTCTAAAAGCGATCTAAATATTTGAAGTATAAGGTATAGAATTGATGACTATGTTACAATAGTCTGTAACAGGTCTATATGAGACCTGATATTAACACATCCTCCTGTAAATTTCTTTTTTTTCCGTATATAAGCTGTATTGGCAGCCCAAAAGTTGGCTCCACTTGTTTCACAGGGGGTTAGAAACCTGAGGATTAGTTTTGGATAATTTTATGATTTATTTTACTATTCTATAATAGCTCTGATATATTGGTGAGTTACCTGTATTTCTATTTTTCAGTCTATGTATACAATTATTCGCTTCATAAGCCTTCCCATTGACATGTAATGTATCACCTGTTGTTTTTTTTGTTGTAATATTAATGTCAGACTTTCTGTATGTTTATCTTAATCCTCAATAAAAAAAAAAAAAAAAAAAAACAAAGCACAAATTATTTTTCCAGTTCCTCTGTGTGTATGCCTTTTCAACTCCCTTATTTTATCACCCCACTACTTGGCTCTATTTGTTAAACTGAATCTGTGGGTGTGGTGAGGGGTGTATTTATAGGCATTTCCGAGGTTTTGGGAGGAAACTTATGCCCCTCTTGGTAGGATTGTATATCCAAACGTCACTAGCTCATGGACTCTTGCCAATATGAAAAGAAATAAATTTATCAGGTAAGTTCTTACATAAATTTAGTTTTTTTGTGATCGGTCCCCAGAAACTGCAATACATACTCAAGGTGAGTCTTACTAGGGATTTATATAGTGACAGAATTATGCTTTCCTCCTTTGAATCAACGCCTATTTAATACATGCTAGTATCTTATTAGCCTTTGTAGACACTGCCCTGCATTGTGCACCCATCCTTTAGCTTGTCTATCTATTACTACTCCCAAATCCCCTTTCCCTCCTTGTTTGGCTAAGTCTTGTCCTATTTAAATAATACGTTGCCGGCTTATTTTTACTCTCCAAAATGTAGAACCTCTGCATATTCCCCGTATTAAATGTCATTTTCCATTTCCCTGCCCACTACTTCTAATTTTTGCCAGATCCATTGTAATGAAAGTTCATCCCTGCTCTGACCTAATGACCTTACCTTAAACTTAGTATCATCTGTAAAAATAGAGATGTTGCTATTAAATCTTTGTTTCAAGATAATTTATAAAAATATTAAAAAGAACAGGGCCAAAGTACTGATCGCCCTGAGGGACTCCATCGATTACATTTGTCCATATGAGTATGATTCATTCACTACTAATCGTTGCTCCTCTCTTTTATCCAGTTATTTATCCATGAGCTAACATTTTTCAGCTATTCCCAGTCACTTAATGTTGTGCATTAATCTCTCATGTGGCACTGTATCAAATGTCTTTGCAAAATCTAAGTATATCACATCAACTGGATTGCCCTTTATCTATATTTTTTACTTACTTCCTCATAGAATCTAATTAGATTAGTTTGACATGATCTATTTCTCATAAAACCATGCTGATTTGAACTCAATCTTTTTTATCCACCGAATGTGCTCATCCAAGAAATCCCTTATACATCTTTTCAAATATATCACCACTATTGATGTCAGACTAACTGGTCTATGGCTTCCTGGATCATCCCTCTGTTTCTCTTTTTTAAGAGTGGCACCACATCAGCTTTACGCCAATCCTGGGGGTACCATGCTGAGGCTTAATTGAGTCATTGAAAAATTAAGGTAGGGGTTTGTCTATACCGTGCTGTTACTGTTAACCATGCTTCCCCTCCACACATTTTAATGTAACTATATTGTCCTTCTTAGATTTTTTTTGCTATTTATGTACCTTAAAGAACCTTTTAGGATTAACTTAGAATCCTTTGCAATTAATTTTTCATTTTCAATTTTGGCTAATTTGAATTGCTTTTTGTGCATTCTTTGTTATATTCCTTATAAATATGGTATGTTGAGTCTTTACTATTTTCCTTTGAATAATTTAAAATGCCCTATGTTTTTTTCCCTACTTTATCTTAACAGATTTTTATTTAGCCACATTGGCTTGTATTTTTTGTATTTTTATAAACCATATGGTATTTGTTAATATGTATATTTTATTTAACAAAGTTTTAAATGTTATCCATTTATCCTCTGTATTTTTATCCTCTGTATTTGTATCCTCTGTTTTTTATTAGAGAATACTTTGTCCCAATTTATGTTATTTAATGATGTGTGTGTGTAAGAAATATATTTATTCCTTTCTTTTTGTTCTTCTATTTTTTGGTGGATAATCTAAAACTCAGAAAAATGCACAGGAATTCCTTACAACTGGATTACATATGAAAATATTTGCATGGCAACATATGATAACACTTAAAAATAAAAACCTGAAGACTCCAAAGCTGTCACGATTTACTATGTCACTAGGTGCTATCAATTAGAGCAACAGCTTTGCCAAATAGTTCAGGGAATAAATAATACAGCGAAAATCACAGGCCTCCTATTATACAGATGGTTTAATGGTTCTGGTTGGATGGCTAATGAAGGGTGGGGATGTGTAACTCAGTTGTTTACAAGTGTTTAAGTGTTCAGTTGGATCCAATAAAATAAACAAATCTGGATCTGCAAGAAAAATATCTGTATTGTCTGTATTGTTTGCTTTACAAACATGGTAGAGGCCAGTCGATCATCAATCAACTTGTGTTTGTAGGCTAAGTAATGGGTAGATAATAAAGCAAATATAGTCCTTGTATAACCAATCTAATAGGCAAAATCATGGAACTCAACTGTCGTCACAGCAATTTTAACACTGCACAATTTACTCACATAAATAAATAAGTTTCAGCTATCCATCACATACACTTAGATTGTAAGATCTCCAAAGAGCAGAGCCCTGTTATACTTCAACCCAAATCTGTAGACCCCCCGTTTTACCTTTATATACTGTACATCCTGTATAACACTACAGAATCTGCTGGCCACATGACACTAATAATAATCAAAATATTAAAAATCTAATAAATAAAAAATATATAATCTATATAAAATATTTATATATATATATATATATATATATATTTATATACTACTGTATTTATATTATAAATATATATATATATACTGTATTTATTTATAATATATATTTATATATATATATATTAAATTATTTATATATATATATACATATATATATATATATGTACTTTTCTACAAGTTAGATCTGTCAGGGATCTCAGACCTTTAGCAAATATTCATACACCTCTTTTAGTATTTTGTTATGTTTTTTGTGTGTTTTTTTTATTTTTAACAACATAATAAATACCATGTTTTAATATTTGGACTTGAAACACTCATGTCGTTCTCTAAATTGTGACCCTCGGTTAGTGCTGTAGAGTTCTACAATCTCTCCGTATAATATAATAAATTATATTAAATTTTAATATACATTTACATTTTTAAAATATTTAAAATGTTGGAAATAAATCGATTTTTTTTAAAACAAAATTAACATCTGCATCACTTTTTTGAGAAACCTAAATACAAAAACAAAGTAAATCACTATTTTTTTTAAGTGGATTTTTCAGATTACTCCATTTTTTGCACCTGTGTATTTTAGGAATATACTTCTACTCTATTTTTGTATTCAGTTTATTATTTGATCAAACACCAATTATTTTACATTCCCATAGCGCTACCCTCTAACTCTTTCTATTTTTCTTTCTTTCTTTACACTTGGTAGTGGTATCAAGTAAATCCATCAGAGGACAGCAGCTGAGAGGAATAAACTAAATAAACACTCTTATAGCTATTTGACATCTAGTTTTAAGCTTCAGGGCTTTCACTATAGTAACAGCGCTTGACACATATGGGCTAGATTTATCAAAGCTGAGGCGTACAGGGGCACATATACGCGCCCCTGTATGCCTCAGCTTGCCTGTGGTGGGGCGAAATTACCCACAGGTAATCACCATTGCACACGAGCGCAATTTTGCGCTCTCCTGAATCCCGCCCCCTGCCCGCGCACAGCCAATCACGCTCGGGCAGGAGCTGTCAATCTCCTCGGTCGGACTCGACCGCGGAGATTAAATTTCGCCACCTTAGAGGTGGTGAAGAGGTTAAGGAAGCGGCGGTCTGGTGGCCGCTGCTTGATAAATTACGGCGAGCAAGTTCTTGTGAGAACTTGCAGCCGTAGGGCTTTGGTAAATCGAGCCCATACGCCCCCTTTTTTTTCTCCACTTTTTAATTACCACACGTATCAAGCAAAGTTTCTACAGTGATTCCCTATTTATCTACAGTGACACTTATTTATCTAAAAAATAAAAGTAATAAATATAAAATAATCAATACTTAATAAGTTTTATTATTTTGGCCATTATACATTTAATAACAAAAAACATAACAAAAAGATTATCTTTTCAGGATGAATATGTCTTTGGTAATTATATGGACACTACAAACAGACAGAGAACATGGTCTAAAACAGAAATTATGACATAGGATTCAAACAATGTCACATCGAAAGCTAACCCCAGAAACCTGTTTAGGAGACTAGAGAAACTAAAAAGATTAGAATTAAGCAACTGGCATGACATCATAGGTCTAGAAAATTATTATTTTCATTAGACATTATTCCTAAGGGCCTAAGACTAACTAAAACACCAATCTTCAATGCAGCAGATATTGAACTCAATACAGATTGGGAAGAATCTTTTCAAATAAATTTATGATAGCCTAATAAGATTCAGAGAACAAAATTTAATAAAAATTAGAGGAGGAATTCTAGAAATAAGACATCAACTTGAACCTTTTAAAGATGATATTTATTATAAACAGCTAGATAAGGAAATATAAACTAGAATAAAAAAAAGTGGAAGTAGATCTGATAAAAAAGAAAAATAATAAGTTACATAGGGATCAAAACGACGATGCCAATAAAACCAAGGCTACAAATCCTGAAAATGATTTTATAGACATGACAGAAACTCTAAACCCAGACAACACACATACCGCCTACACCTTTTAGTTTTTTAATGATGAAAATACCCCCAACAATGAACAAAAGAACATCGAAAACCAAGTAGAAAAAGCTGGGTGATACAGAAATCTGTCAAATAAGAATAAGAATAAAAATAAACAAATCAACAAAAATTAGAGTTACAATACAAACACAGACAAACATAAATTTAGTATTGAACAATAAAACAGTAGGGACATTTACAAACATAGAGGGAATACCTACTCAAATTACAGATCACCCTCAAATATAACCATCCAAGAATAAACATAATCAAACAAGATCATCATTTCTACAGATGAATACCCCAAATTGGAGGAAAATGAACCTGAACACACCAAATGGAAGAATTCCCCAACACAGAATAACAAAAACCAACACACACATCTTTTTAGAATTACGAGAAAGAAACAAATCAATTCTCCAAATTCCCAGGATACCAATCGTCAAAGGCCCTCAAAAAAAGAAGGTTCGATTACAAGAAGAGGATGCAGACTACAACAACAGAAAGAAACAGGCATTAAAAGATTTAACACAGAATGGGAAAGGAAGAATAGAACAGAAAATCATACTTTTTAATCTTTCCAAAAGGACTCTTACTAAATAGACGAACTCAGTCCTAAAAAGGGGACTATCCTTTGACTCCAAACAAAGGTCCAAACCCCATTCCACTCTACTAGATACAAATAAATTCATCAGAAAATGGGACATTACAGAGGCATTTCTCCAAAGAACAGAAAATTAAAAAGACTGAAAAAAGGGAAAAGAAATGAGAATTTAAGACAGAATGAGATATTTTCTGACTAAAGGAGACAGAGAAGCTTTGATGGTCTTGGAGAACTTGAAAATGTGTGCTGAACAATCAAATCGAACTGGGCATTGTACATAGTCAATCAAACACACAATCCAATCTTTTTTCCAACCCCACTCCAAAGGGAAGTTTATCAATATGTTTGAGTATCTGGTTTTAATAGACCCTAATATATTTTATGTGAATCTTATACACTGAAGAACATACACCTCCAGTATCAAAGAAAAAAGAGGCATTAAAAAACTCAGCGAAGACATGCTTCCAATATTTTTAGGATAAAGGAGGAGCCATAATCATCCAGGACAGAGATACCTATGTAGGCCTCAAAGCAATGCGCCTCCTACTACTTTTAGATGAGACAAACATATAACAGTACTAACAAATGACCCCACCGAGATTTTCCTCTGTGAATACACACTCCTTTTAAATAGGGCTGTAAAAAATAAGATATGCACAGAGGAATCATACAAGTTCCTCAAAATCGAAAACCCAAACATGTTGACTTTCTATCACTTACCCAAGATACACAAAAACAAAACCAACCCACCTGGTAGACCTATCATATCAGGCATAGGCAATTTAACCAATAACCTCTCACAATATGTTGATTCCTTTATTCAACATATGGTTCCAAATTTAAGGTCATATAAAAGAGACACCCCTCATTTACTTACAAAATTAGAACATATAAAATGGGAAAAAGATTATTCATTTGCATTACTCGATGTGTCCGCTCTTTACACTTCTATCCCACATAAAAAGGGGATTGAAACAATTGAATACTCCCTAAAAAATAAATTAAACAAAAACCAAATAACTTTTATAAGTGATTGAATTGAATTTATCTTATCAAGAAATTACTTTTCCTTCGAAGAGAAAATCTTTATACAAAACATGGGTACAGCCATGGGTACTAAGTTTGCCCTAAACTTCGGAATCGCAAATTTATATATGGTGATGTTTGAAGATATGATGATATGGCAAGATAATTATTTCGCTCCGCACATGATCCAATGGTAAAGATTCATCGACAACATTTTAATAATCTGGAAGGGAGAACAAACAATATTTGACGACTTCGTAGATATGATCAACTCTAATAGTTTCAATTTAAACTTTACAAAAGAATGGAATAAACACTCCATACATTTTTTAGACATCACTTTGTTCATTAAAGATGAAAAGATTAGTACTAAATTATTTACAAAAGAAACCGATACTAACAGATACCTACATGCCAAAGCAGACATCACCCCAACCCCCCCCCCTGGATTAACATCATACCGTATGGACATTTCCAGAGCATCAGAAGGAACTGCACAGAAAATAAGGATTTCGAAACCTCCTCCACAATTTTAAAAGAAAAATATAGAGAGAAGGGTTTTAAAGAAAAAGATATTGTGGAAGCATATAATAAAGTGAAAACCATGGAGAGCAGCACTATATACTGCAACCAAATAATAATCACAAGAAAGAACAAACCCCAAGAATTCAGAACACCCCCCCAGGTTTATTACAACATACAATTGTGCAACGAAACAGATTGAAAAAAATCTAAATGAACATTGGTACCTCTTAAAAAATGATCCTATTCTGAGAAAGGATTTACTCCAAAAACCTTTGGTAACTTACAAGAAAAATCTGAATTTCAAAAATATTCTGGCTCCCACAAGACTAAAAACAAAAAAACCCAGAAACACACACCTAGATTTAGAGTTTTGCGTTAGAAGGGGTGCGTTAGCTACGCGTGTTTTTTTTCCCCTGCACCTTTTAAACAACGCTGGTATTTAGAGTTCTCTAATTTACCGCTACTTCAACTCTCAATACCAGCGTTGCTTACGGACGCGGCCAGCTTCAAAAACATGCTCGTGCACAATATCCTCATAGGAAACAATGGGGCAGTTTGAGCTGAAAAAAAACCTAACACCTGCAAAAAGCAGCATTCAGCTCCAAACGCAGCCCCCATTGTTTCCCTATGGGGGAAACACTTCCTAAGTCTGCCACCCTAACACCCTAACATGTACCCCGAGTCTAAACACCCCTAACCTTACACTTATTAACCCCTAATCTGCCGCCCCGCTATCGCTGACCCCTGCATTTTATTATTAACCCCCTAATCTGCCGCTCCGTACACCGCCGCAACCTACATTATCCCTATGTACCCCTAATCTGCTGCCCCTAACATCGCGACCCCTATATTATATTTATTACCCCCCTAATCTGCCCCCCCAACGTCGCCGCTACCTACCTACACCTTCTTAACCCCTAATCTGCCCGACCGGACTTGCTGCCCACCTATACTAACATGTATTAACCCCTAAAACCGCCCTCACTCCCACCTCAAAAACCCTATAATAAATAGTATTAACCCCTAATCTGCCCTCCCTAACATCGCCAACACCTAACTTCAAGTATTAACCCCTAATCTGCCCGACCGGACCTCGTCGCTACTATAATAAATGTATTAACCCCTAAAGCCTACGTCTAAACCCTAACATTAACACCCCCTATGTTAAATATAATTTTTATCTAATGAAATAAATTAACTCTTATTAAATATATTAACTCTTATTAAATAAAGTATTCCTATTTAAAGCTAAATACTTACCTGTAAAATAAACCCTAATATAGCTACAATATAATGAATAATTATATTGTAGCTATTTTAGGATTTATATTTATTTTACAGGCAACTTTGTATTTATTTTAACTAGGTACAATAGCCTATTAAATAGTTAATAACTATTTAATAGCTACCTAGTTAAAATAATTACAAAATTTACTGTAAAATAAATCCTAACCTCAAGTTACAATTAAACCTAACACTACACTATCAATAAATTAATTAACTAAACTATCTACAATTATCTACAATTAAATCAACTAAACTAAATTACAAAAAATAAAAAAAGATTACAAGAATTTTAAACTAATTACACCTACTGTAAGCCCCCTAAAAAATAACAAAGCCCCACAAAATAAAAAAATGCCCTACCCTATTCTAAAATAAAAAGTTAACAGCTCTTTTACCTTACTAGCCCTTAAAAGGGCCTTTTGCGGGGCATGCCCCAAAGAAAACAGCTCTTTTGCATTTAAATAAACATACAATACTCCCCCCCAACATTACAACCCACCACCCACATACCCCTAATCTAACCCAAAACCCCCTTAAAAAACCTAACACTAAGCCCCTGAAGATCTCCCTACCTTATCTTCACCACGCCGGGTATCACCGATCCGTCCAGAAGAGGGTCCGAAGTCTTCATCCTATCCGGCAAGAAGAGGACATCCGGACCGGTAGACATGTTCATTCAGGCGGCGTCTTCTATCTTCATCCATCCGGCGCGGAGCAGGACCATCGTGAAGCAGCCGATGCGGATCCATCCTCTTCTTCCGGCGACTCCCAACGAATGAAGGTTCCTTTAAGTGACGTCATCCAAGATGGTGTCCCTCAAATTCCGATTGGCTGATAGGATTCTATTAGCCAATCGTAATTAAGATAGGAAAAATCTGATTGGCTGTTTGAATCAGCCAATCAGATTCAAGTTCAATCCGATTGGCTGATCCAATCAGCCAATCAGATTGAGCTCGCATTCTATTGGCTGTTCGGATCAGCCAATAGAATGCGAGCTCAATCTGATTGGCTGATTGGATCAGCCAATCGGATTGAACTTGAATCTGATTGGCTGATTCAATCAGCCAATCAGATTTTTCCTACCTTAATTCCGATTGGCTGATAGAATCCTATCAGCCAATCGGAATTCGATGGACGCCATCTTGGATGACGTCACTTAAAGGAACCTTCATTCGTCGGGAGTCGCTGGAAGAAGAGGATGGATCCGCGTCGGCTGCTTCAAGATGGTCCCGCTCTGCGCCGGATGGATGAAGATAGAAGACGCTGCCTGGATGAACATGTCTACCGGTCCGGATGTCCTCTTCTTGCCGGATAGGATGAAGACTTCGGACCCTCTTCTGGACCTCTTCTTGCCAGATAGGATGAAGACTTCGGACCCTCTTCTGGACGGATCGGTGATACCGGCGTGGTGAAGATAAGGTAGAGAGATCTTCAGGGGCTTGGTGTTAGGTTTTTTAAGGGGTGTTTGGGTTAAATTAGGGGTATGTGGGTGGTGGGTTGTAATGTAGGGGGGGTATTGTATGTTTTTTTTAAGTGCAAAAGAGCTGTTTTCTTTGGGGCATGCCCCGCAAAAGGCCCTGGTAAGGGCTGGTAAGGTAAAAGCTGTTAACTTTTTATTTTAGAATAGGGTAGGGCATTTTTTTATTTTGGGGGGCTTTGTTATTTTTTAGGGGGCTTAGAGTATGTGTAATTAGTTTAAAATTCTTGTAATCTTTTTGTATTTTTTGTAATTTAGTGTTTTTTTTTTGTAATTTAGTTTAGTTGATTTAATTGTAGATAATTGTAGATAGTTTAGTTAATTAATTTATTGATAGTGTAGTGTTAGGTTTAATTGTAACTTAGGTTAGGATTTATTTTACAGGTAATTTTGTAATTATTTTAACTAGGTAGCTATTAAATAGTTATTAACTATTAAAAGCTATTGTACCTAGTTAAAATAAATACAAAGTTGCCTGTAAACTAAATATAAATCCTAAAATAGCTACAATATAATTATTCGTTATATTGTAGCTATATTAGGGTTTATTTTACAGGTAAGTATTTAGCTTTAAATAGGATTAATTTATTTAATAATAGTTAATTTATTTAGTTAGCCAAAAATTATATTTAACTTAGGGGAGTGTTAGGGTTAGACTTAGCTTTAGGGGTTAACACATTTATTAGAGTAGCGGCGAGGTCCGGTAAGCAGATTAGGGGTTAATACTTGAAGTTAGGTGGTGGCGATGTTAGGGAGGGCAGATTAGGGGTTAATAATATTTATTATTGGGTTTTTGAGGCGGGAGTGAGGCGGTTTAGGGGTTAATACATTTATTATAGTGGCGGCAAGGTCCGGTCGGCAGATTAGGGGTTAATAAGTGTAGGTAGGTAGCGGCGACGTTGGGGGGGCAGATTAGGGGGTAATAAATATAATATAGGGGTCGGCGATGTTAGGGGCAGCAGATTAGGGGTACATAGGGATAATGTAGGTTGCGGGGGTGTGCGTTCGGCAGATTAGGGGTTAAAAATTTTTATTAGAGTGGCGGCGATGTGGGGGACCTCGGTTTAGGGGTACATAGGTAGTTTATGGGTGTTAGTGTACTTTAGAGCACAGTAGTTAAGAGCTTTATGAACCGGCGTTATCCCATAAAGCTCTTAACTCCTGAATTTTTTCTGCGGCTGGAGTTTTGACGCTAGAGTTCTAACGCTCACTTCAGCCAAGACTCTAAATACCAGCGTTAGAAAAATCCCATTGAAAAGATAGGATACGCAATTGACGTAAGGGGATCTGCGGTATGGAAAAGTCGCGGCTGGAAAGTGAGCGTTAGACCCTTTCCTGACTGACTCTCAAATAACACGCGGTGCGGACCAAAACCAGCGTTAGGACCCATAACGCTGGTCCTTGGACGGCTAAACGCAGAACTCTAAATCTAGGCGACAGTGAAGCAAGCCTATATTTAGTAAAGGGATTTGCATGGGCAAGAGTCTGCGAAGAGTGGAAAAAACCTCGTGAGTCGTGCAAACGCACACTGTGAAAACAAATAGAAAAACATGGATCATAAATAACCAGATTCAAAACAAAATACCAATACTAAACATACATGAACTGTAAATCTGAATATATGGTATATAAGATTGAATGTAAATGTAAAAAAACATATATTGGTAGAATGAAGAGAAACCTCAAGACAAGACTTTTAGAACATGTCAAAAACATAGAGGGCGTAACCTCTGAGTATGGTCTAAGCAGACATTTTGAAGAATTTCATAAAAAGGATCCAAATGATTATTCAATAAAAGCAATCGAACAGATACCAAAGACATGGGGAAAAGAGAGTCTTTTACAATTAAGAAAAAGGGAAACATATTGGATCCACCATCTAAATACGAGGGAACCATATGGTTTAAACAGGGGCATCGACCTGGCAGCCTTTTTATAAGAAATTTATGAGCTTACACCTCTGTGGACGCTCCCAAAACCAAGCCACACCCCCCACTCTTTTTCCCACCCGAATTCTTAATATACTATTTATTCATGTGACAGTTCATAAAACCATGTAAAAAAGGGGAAGATAAACAGCGCTAAACAAATAATAAAAGTATTGGAAAGCAAGGGTTAAACATCAAACAATTATTATCTCTAATATATTAGATCCTATATAATTACACAATATACACACCATAACTTGGTTAAAATGTAAAATTGGATTTATTAACTAGAATACATAATAGAAGGTGCATAGACCTGAATTTATGCAAGACTCTTTGCAATAAAAATCATACAATAAAATTGATACAATGAAAAACCATACAATACAAAAATGTTACAATAAAAAATTGAATCCCATAAACAAGCGTACACTATTACTACAGTATGAGGACGTCTTCTCTTAGTGACAATGCTCAGTACGGGTTAATAAACCACTTTGCATACAGCTGTTCCAAAGTTCAATTACCACTTTAAAAATCAATACCATCTTAAAATTGTTGGCGATAAGGTTATAATCGTTTCAATTTCACTTGTAAGATTTCACTTGTAAAATGAATGCACCGTTCACTTGTTACTAGAAAGATCACTTGAACAATGTGTCAACTTGTTACTTTCAGGGTTTTTAACAGATCACACTTTGTTGTATATAATAAGCTGATTTGTAGTTGTTTACTACAGTGATTGCTAGGTATACTGTCCGTTATATACCGATAATCAAAATACCATGAACACACTACTATGGGTAGTGGAGATACGTTACCAGTCCCTGTTTCGGTTTCAGATTCAGGTAGCGTGTTACTAACACGTTTGCGGTCTATCCCTGGACCGTTGCACTTCTGATCTCACCTCTGGCCCCTTGGAGTGTGACAACGTCACATTTGAAATGTTGGTATATCGGATCTGCCGTAGGTCTTACACAGGTGGCGGATATGACAGGGTTACCGGTTCTTCTCGCCTCCACTTTTGTGTGTATTCAAATAAGCGTTGTGGTCTCCTTCTATAATCTCTTCCTGTGGTCTCTTCCTATATGCTGTGCAGAGTGTTAGCTGTCAATAGAGACTGTTAGGTTTCTTTCAATGCTGTGTGGCTTTCTTTAGACCCCTGGATTAACGTCAAAGTGTTTAGCCTATAACTAGGCTTTAAAACCAAACACATTCCTCATGCATGAAATGTGCATACACACAAAATATCTAATGCTTTATATATTTTTATATAATTTATATATTTTTTTATATATATTTTTAACAAATTGGCCGCTATTTATCAAAGGTCTTGCGGACCTCGATAAATGCGGAGGGCAATACGCTCTCCGCATTTAACATTGCACCAGCAGCTCACAAGAACTGCTGGTGCAACGCCGCCCCCTGCTGACTCGCGGCCAATCGGCCACCAGCAGGGAGGTGTCAATCAACCCGATCGTACTCGATCGGGTTGATTTCTGGCTATTCCTGTCTGCCTGCTCAGAGCAGGCGGACAGGGTTATGGAGCAGCTGTCTTTAGACCGCTGCTTCATAACTTGTGTTTCTGGCGAGTCTGAAGACTAGCCAGAAACACTAGCCCACAAGCTCAGTACGGATCTTGATAAATATGGGCCATTGTGTCTAAAATACATCCAAATTGTATAGACATACATATATGTTTTTTTTTTAATATACATATTTATTTATATAACTCTATATGATACTTTGTATATTAATTATGACACTTTTTATACTTTTTCCATATTTATATTATTGTACTCTGATCTTCTATATTTGATCTACAAACTTGTCCCCAATCTATATCTACAATGAATTTTCTATGTCTTCCGTATTCTAATAAGTGTTTAGATACAAAATAATCACCCTAAATATTTGGCCGCTTTTAGCAGACATAAATAGAAGCACTTCCGTTCTCCAGAAATAAAAGGAAACCCAGGATGGAATTGGATCCATTCTCTGACAAAGTGGGCAAAGCTCCCTTGAAACGCATACGATATACGATAATGAGTGACGTCACTTCGGTTTTGCATTGGATTCACTTCCAGCTTTCACGAAACCCACATGTCTGCGTTTTTCTTTGAATCTCTGCCTAGATTTAGAGTTCGGCGGTAGCCGTCAAAACCAGCGTTAGAGGCTCCTAACGATGGTTTTGGCCGCCCGCTGGTATTTGGAGTCAGTGATTAAAGGGTCTAACGCTCACTTTACAGCCGCGACTTTTCCATACCGCAGATCCCCCCTACGCCATTTGCGTAGCCTATCTTTTCAATGGGATCTTTCTAACGCCGGTATTTAGAGTCGTTTCTGCAGTGAGCGTTAGAGCTCTAACGACAAGATTCCAGCCGCCTGAAAATAGCAGGAGTTAAGAGCTTTCTGGCTAACGCCGGTTTATAAGCTCTTAACTACTGTACCCTAAAGTACACTAACACCCATAAACCTACCTATGTACCCCTAAACCGAGGTCCCCCCACATCGCCGCCACTCGATTAAAATCTTTTAACCCCTAATCTGCCGACGCCACCTACGTTATACTTATGTACCCCCTAATCTGCTGCCCCTAACACCGCCGACCCCTGTATTATATCTATTAACCCCTAACTTGCCCCCCACAACGTCGCCGCAAGCTACTTAAAATAATTAACCCCTAATCTTCGACCGCAAATCGCCGCCACCTACGTTATCCCTATGTACCCCCTAATCTGCTACCCCTAACATCGCCGACCCCTATGTTATATTTATTAACCCCCTAATCTGCCCCCCTCAACGTCGCCGACACCTACCTACACTTATTAACCCCTAATCTGCCGAGCGGACCTGAGCGCTACTATAATAAGTTATTAACCCCTAATCCGCCTCACTAACCCTATCATAAATAGTATTAACCCCTAATCTGCCCTCCCTAACATCGCCCGACACCTACCTTCAATTATTAACCCCTAATCTGCCGACCGGAGCTCACCCCGCTATTCTAATAAATGTATTAACCCCTCTAAGCTAAGTCGAACCCTAACACTAACACCCCCCTAAGTTAAATATAATTTTTATCTAACGAAATAAATTAACCTCTTATTAAATAAATATATCCTATTTAAAGCCTAAATACTTACCTGTAAAATACATCCTAATAATAGGTACAAATAAAATTATAATTATATTATAGCTATTTTAGGATTAATATTTATTTTACAGGCAACTTTGTATTATTTTTAACCAGGTACAATAGCTATTAAATAGTTAAGAACTATTTTAATAGTTACCTAGTTAAAATAATAACAAATTTACCTGTAAAATAAATCCCTAACCTAAGATATAATTAAACCTAACACTACCCTATCCAATAAAATAATTAAAATAAACTACCTACAATTACCTACAATTAACCTAACACTACACTATCAATAAATTAATTAAACACAATTGCTACAAATAAATAAAAATTAAATAAACTATCTAAAGTACAAAAAATAAAAAAGAACTAAGTTACCAGAAAATAATAAAATATTTACAAACATAAGAAAAATATTACAACAATTTTAACTAATTACACCTACTCTAAGCCCCCTAATAAAATAACAAAGCCCCCCAAAATAAAAAATTCCCTACCCTATTACTAAAATACAAATATTACAAGCTCTTTTACCTTACCAGCCCTGAACAGGCCCTTTGCGGGGCATGCCCCAAGAATTTCAGCTCTTTTGCCTGTAAAAAAAAAACATACAATCCCCCCCCCAACATTACAACCCACCACCCACATACCCCTATCTAACCCAAACCCCCCTTAAATAAACCTAACACTACCCCCCTGATGATCTTCCTACCTTGTCTTCACCATGCCAGGTACACCGATCCGTCCTGGCTCCAAGATCTTCATCCAAACCCAAGCGGGGGCTAGACATCCACTGAAGAAGTCCAGAAGAGGGTCCAAAGTCTTCCTCCTATCCGGCAAGAAGAGGACATCCGGACCGGCAAACATCTTCTCCAAGCGGCATCTTCTATCTTCTTCCATCCGATGACGACCGGCTCCATCTTGAAGACCTCCAGCGCGGATCCATCCTCTTCTTCCGACGACTAGACGACGAATGACGGTTCCTTTAAGGGACGTCATCCAAGATGGCGTCCCTCGAATTCCGATTGGCTGATAGGATTCTATCAGCCAATCGGAATTAAGGTAGGAATTTTCTGATTGGCTGATGGAATCAGCCAATCAGATATAGTTCAATCCGATAGGCTGATCCAATCAGCCAATCAGATTGAGCTCGCATTCTATTGGCTGATCGGAACAGCCAATAGAATGCGAGCTCAATCTGATTGGCTGATTGGATCAGCCAATCGGATTGAACTATATTCTGATTGGCTGATTCCATCAGCCAATCAGAAAATTCCTACCTTAATTCCGATTGGCTGATAGAATCCTATCAGCCAATCGGAATTCGAGGGACGCCATCTTGGATGACGTCCCTTAAAGGAACCGTCATTCGTCGTCTAGTCGTCGGAAGAAGAGGATGGATCCGCGCTGGAGGTCTTCAAGATGGAGCCGGTCGTCATCGGATGGAAGAAGATAGAAGATGCCGCTTGGAGAAGATGTTTGCCGGTCCGGATGTCCTCTTCTTGCCGGATAGGAGGAAGACTTTGGACCCTCTTCTGGACTTCTTCAGTGGATGTCTAGCCCCCGCTTGGGTTGGATGAAGATCTTGGAGCCAGGACGGATCGGTGAACCGGCATGGTGAAGACAAGGTAGGAAGATCATCAGGGGGGTAGTGTTAGGTTTATTTAAGGGGGGTTTGGGTTAGATTAGGGGTATGTGGGGTGGTGGGTTGTAATGTTGGGGGGGGGGTATTGTATGTTTTTTTTACAGGCAAAAGAGCTGAAATTCTTGGGGCATGCCCCGCAAAGGGCCCTGTTCAGGGCTGGTAGGTAAAAGAGCTTGTAATATTTGTATTTTAGAATAGGGTAGGGAATTTTTTATTTTGGGGGGCTTGTTATTTTATTAGGGGGCTTAGAGTAGGTGTAATTAGTTTAAAATTGTTGTAATATTTTTCTTATGTTTGTAAATATTTTATTATTTTCCTGTAACTTAGTTCTTTTTTATTTTTGTACTTTAGATAGTTTATTTAATTTTATTTATTTGTAGCAATTGTGTTTAATTAATTTATTGATAGTGTAGTGTTAGGTTAATTGTAGGTAATTGTAGGTAGTTTATTTAATTATTTTATTGATAGGGTAGTGTTAGGTTTAATTATATCTTAGGTTAGGATTTATATTACAGGTAAAATTTGTTATTATTTTAACTAGGTAACTATTAAATAGTTCTTAACTATTTAATAGCTATTGTACCTGGTTAAAATAATTACAAAGTTGCCTGTAAAATAAATATTAATCCTAAAATAGCTATAATATAATTATAATTTATATTGTAGCTATATTAGGATGTATTTTACAGGTAAGTATTTAGCTTTAAATAGGGAATTATTTATTTAATAAGAGTTAATTTATTTCGTTAGATAAAAATTATATTTAACTTAGGGGGGTGTTAGTGTTAGGGTTAGACTTAGCTTTAGGGGTTAATACATTTATTAGAATAGCGGTGAGCTCCGGTCGGCAGATTAGGGGTTAATAATTGAAGGTAGGTGTCGGCGATGTTAGGGAGGGCAGATTAGGGGTTAATACTATTTATGATAGGGTTAGTGAGGCGGATTAGGGGTTAATAACTTTATTATAGTAGCGCTCAGGTCCGCTCGGCAGATTAGGGGTTAATAAGTGTAGGCAGGTGTCGGCGACGTTGTGGGGGGCAGATTAGGGGTTAATAAATATACCATAGGGGTCGGCGATGTTAGGGCAGCAGATTAGGGGTACATAGGGATAACGTAGGTGGCGGCGGTTTACGGAGCGGCAGATTAGGGGTTAAAAAGTGTAATGCAGGGGGTCAGCGATAGCTGGGGGGCGGCAGATTAGGGGTTAATAAGTGTAAGGTTAGGGGTGTTTAGACTCGGGGTACATGTTAGAGTGTTAGGTGCAGACGTAGGAAGTGTTTCCCCATAGGAACAATGGGGCTGCGTTAAGAGCTGAATGCTGCTTTTTTGCAGGTTGTTAGGTTTTTTTTCAGCTCAAACTGCCCCATTGGTTTCCTATGGAGAATCGTGCACGAGCACGTTTTTGATGCCGGGCCGCGTCCGTAAGCAACTCTGGTATCGAGAGTTGCATTTGCGGTAAATATGCTCTACGCTCCTTTTTTTGGAGCCTAACGCAGCATTTGTTTGAACTCTCGATACCAGAGTTAAATTTATGGTGCGGCCAGAAAAAAACCCGCGGAGCGTTAACAGCCCTTTTACCACCGAACTCCAAATCTAGGCCTCTGTTTTTTATATTTTTTATGGCCATAATTGTTTTATTTTTCTTATTTATTTACAGCATCGATCAGCATTTTTTCATTACAGGACCCTGACAACAGATAAATACTTATATATATATATATATATATCAGGGCTCAAAATTTCAGGTCCTAAGCTACTAGCCAGGCCAAAAATGTTACTCGCCACTTGCCAATGGCAAGTGACGAGTAACATTTTTAAAATTCCACTTGCAATGGCGAGTTGGAGAGTGGAATTTTTGAGCCCTGTATATATATATATATATATATAAAATCTTACCGCAGATTTTCTTTTATATATTTATTTGTGCAGCATTTTATTAGCTATTTTATTAGTACATATACACTGACCATAGGAAATAGGTCCTTTAATCTTTGTTATAGTATTTTGTTTTTGATTCTAGTATCAATTCTAACTTTTTTTTATATTGCTTCTCACATGTATTATTAACTACATCATCTTTTCTATTGTCTGAGACTGTACTTTTCATACTTTCTACGAGTTAGATCTGTGAGTGATCTCAGACCTATAGCAAATATTCATACACTCTTTTTGTATTTTGTTGTGTTTTTTTTTGGTTTTAAGCAACATTAATAAATACCATGTTTTAATATTTGGACTTGAAACACTCATTTCGTTCTCAAAATTGTGACCTCGGTTAGTTCTGTAGAGTTCTACAATCTCTCCACATAATATAATAAATTATATTAAATTATAACATACATTTAAAATTTAAAAATATGTAAAATATTGGAATAAATCTATTTTTTAAAACAGATTAACATCTGCATCCCTTTTTTGAGAATTAAATACAAAAACAAAGTAAATTACTTCATATTGAAAGTAAACATATAGGAACTATTTTTTCAAGTGCATTTTTCAGATTACTCCATTTTTTGCACCTGTGTATTTTAGGCATAACAACCTGAATATACCTCTACTCTATTTTTGTATTCAATTTAATTATTTGATCAAACACCATTTATTTTACATTCCCATAGCTATCTCTAACTATATATATATATATATATATATATATATATATATATATATATATATATATACACACATGTATATATTCTTATGCTTGTGAGGCACTATCCGACAATGAGGCTGTGGGGGGTTATGTTTATCAGCAAGTGGGTAATCTTTTATTTTCTTACAAAAAATTTACTCCTGTCGGGTTTTGCGCACATAAACCCAGCAGTACACTAATTCTTCATTGAGAAAAATATGAATAATTATTATATATGCTCTTAAAAATTCTAAAAATCATTTGAATATATATGTATATTTCTCAGTATCTATAACAATTAATAATAGTTATTAATATTTTTAAATATTTTATATTTAATATTTATAAATAACATTTTCCTGTATGTGAAGAACATTGGAATATGAAATATGTACATTAAATACCAACAGCTAGATTACGAGTTTTGAGCGCTATAGGGAAATTAACGACTGCCATAAAAGCAGCAGTATTTAACCTCCCTATAGCGCTGCAATTACAGGTTTTGAAAAACCCGGCTTGTGCGGGCGATATGGTGGCGTTGAGCTCCATACCTCACCCAAATACAAGTGGTGTTTTGACGTGCTCGTGCCCGATTTCGCCATAGACATAAATGGGGAGAGTTGGCTAAAAAAAAGCCTAACACCTGCGATTATGGAAACAAAATCTCCTTAATGCAGCCCCATTGATGTCTACGGGGAAAGAAAAAGTTATGTTTAAACCTAACATCCTAACATAAAAACCACATTTAAACACCTCTAATCTGCCGCCCCCGACATTGCTACAACCGACATAATGTTATTAACCCTAATCTGCTGCCCCTAACATCACCGCCACCTACATTACAGTTATTAACCCCTAATCTGCTAACCCTAACATCGCCGCCATCTACCTACACTTATTAGCCCCTAATCTGCTGCCCCCAATGTCGATGCCACTATACTAAAGTTATTAACCCCTAAATCTCTGGCCTCCCACATCACTAACACTACATAAATATATTAACCCCTAAACCTAACCCTAACGTAACCCTAACCCTAAGCATTAGTCTAACTCTAACGTATCCCTGAACATAACCCTAACCCTAACACCCCCTAACTTAAATATAATTAAAATAAATCTAAATAAAACTTACAATTATTACTTAAATAACCTATTTAAAACTAAATACAATCTTACCTGTAAAATAAAACCCAAGCTAGCTACAAAATAACTAATAGTTATATTGTAGCTAGCTTAGGTTTTATTTTTATTTCACAGGTAAGTTTGTATTTATTTTAACTAGGTAGACTAGTTAGTAAATAGTTATTAACTATTTACTAGCTACCTAGTTAAAATAAATACAAACTTACCTGTAAAATAAAACCTAACCTGCCTTGCGGGGCATTGCCCTAAATAAATCAGCTCTTTTACCTGTAAAAAAAAATACAAACAATCACCCAACAGTAAAACCCACCACCCACACAACCAAACCCCCCAAATAAAATCCTAACTAAAAAAAACCTAAGCTCCCCATTTCCCTGAAAAGGACATTTGGATGGGCATTGCCCTTAAAGAGCATTTAGCTCTTTTACGGTGCCCAAACCCTAAGCTAAAAATAAAACCTACCCAATAAACCCTTAAAAAAAACCTAACACTAACCCCCTGATGATCCACTTACAGTTTTCAAAGACCGGACATCCATCCTCATCCAGGCGGCAGTAATCTTCATCCAAGCGGGCAGAAGTCCTCATCGAAGCCGGCAGAAGTCTTCATCCAAGCGGACAGAAGTCCTCATCAAAGCTGGCAGAAGTCTTCTCCAAGCGGGGTAGGGAGTCTTCATCCAGACGGTATCTTCTATCTTCATCCATACTGCGGGGGCGGGTCCATCTTCAAGAATCTGGCGCGGAGCATCCTCTTCTTACGATGGTCGCTGTAGTATGGAGTTTGCCTTTAAAGTGCTGTCATCCAAGATGGCGTCCCTTACATTCTGGTTAGGTGATAGAAATTATATCAGCCAACAGGAATTAAAGTGTGAAAAAATCCTATTGGCTGTTGCAATCAGCCAATAGGATTGAGCTTGCATTCTATTGGCTGATTGGAATAGCCAATAGAATGCGAGCTCAATCCTATTGGCTGATTGGATTGGGTAATAATTGTATTTGATTAATTTATTTTTTTAATTTTATTGTAATGTTAGTTTTTAGTATAACGCAGGTTAGATTTTATTTTACAGGTAACTTTGTATTTATTTTAACTAGGTAGTTAGTAAATAGTTAATAACTATTTACTAAATAGTCTACCTAGTTAAAATAAATACAAATTTACCTGTGAAATAAAAATAAAACCTAAGCTAGCTACAATGTAACTATTAGTTATTTGTAGCTAGTGTAGGTTTTATTTTACAGGTAAGTTTGTATTTAGTTTTAAATAGGTTATTTAGGTAATAATTGTTTTATTTAGATTTATTTTAATTTAATTTAAGATAGGGGGTGTTAGGGTTAGGGTTACGTTAGGGTTAGAGTTAGACTTAGGCTTAGGGTTATGTTAGGGTTAGGTTTAGGGGTTAATATATTTATGTAGTGGTGCGGGATGGTGGCAGTTTAGGGGTTAATAGGTTTATTATAGTGGCGACAATGTAGGGGAGCGGCGGAATAGGGGTTAACACATTTTTTAAGTGGCGGCGATGCCCAGAGCAGCAGATTAGGGGTAATAATTTTATTTTAGTGTTTGCGATGTGGGAGGGCCTCGGTTTAGGGGTTAATAGGTAGTTTATGGGTGTTAGTGTACTTTTTAACACTTTAGTTATGAGTTTTATGCTACAGATTGGTAATGTAAAAGTCATAACTACTGACTTTAGATGGCGGTACGAATCTTGTCAGTATAGGGTGTACCGCTCACTTTTTGGCCTCCCAGGCAAACTTGTTACGCGCTATGGAAGTCCCATTGAAAAATGACTTTTTAAAAAGTGCGGTACTGACGTTGCATGATGGCCAAAAAGCCTAACTATGCTTTTTCACTCATAACGCCAAACTCGTAATCTAGCTGATAGTTAATACACATTATGAAATATAATAAATGTTTAAAAATGATTTTTGCAGTTTTAATCTATTTGAGTGGAAAGGGCTGTGTGTGTGTATATGTGTATATATATATATTGAGTGAATGTGTTTTGAATGTTGAGTGAATGTGAAAATAAGCTATTAGATCATCTGGGCCTGAGCATTTTCCTGTTTATTAATATCTGATTAAAAGAAGAACTTGTGTGAGTAAGGTGTTGTTAATTGATCACTTAGAGTAGAGTAGTTAGCAATTATTAGTGTGTGAATGTGTACATGTGTGTATATATATATATATATATATATATATATATATTTTGAACATTTTATAAGTGGGGCATTAACAATAGAATTATACAAGAATTATACTCAGTACTCACCACACTGCTGCTTATTAAGACAACATGCTGCCTATTGACATCTGCTGAAGAAATGCACACTACATCAAGCTAACCCTACTCTCTCTCTTCCGCTTTCAGGTACGTGAATAGAGTCCCTGTCAATCTGCAAAGTATTCACTGCACTCTGTTGTTTTTTCCTCTCTTGTAACTCTCTTATGGTACGTGAATAGAGTCCCTGTCAATCTGCAAAGTATTTACTGCACTCTGGTGTTTTTTCCTCTCTTGTAACTCTCTTATGGTACATGAATAGAGTCCCTGTCAAACTGCAAAAGTATTCACTGCACTCTGTTGTTTTTTTCTCTCTTGTAACTCTCTTATGGTACGTGAATAGAGTCCCTTTCAATCTGCAAAGTATTCACTGCACTCTGGTGTTTTTTCCTCTCTTGTAACTCTCTTATGGTACGTGAATAGAGTCCCTGTCAATCTGCAAAGTATTCACTGCACTCTGGTGTTTTTCCCTCTCTTGTAACTCTCTTATGGTACATGAATAGAGTTCCTGTCAATCAGCAAAGTATTCACTGCACTCTGTTGTTTTTTTCTCTCTTGTAACTCTCTTATGGTACGTGAATAGAGACCCTGTCAATCTGCAAAGTATTCACTGCACTCTAGTGTTTTTTCCTCTCTTGTAACTCTCTTATGGTACGTGAATAGAGTCCCTGTCAATCTGCAAAGTATTCACTGCACTCTGGTGTTTTTTCCTCTCTTATAACTCTCTTATGGTACGTGAATAGAGTCCCTGTCAATCTGCAAAGTATTCACTGCACTCTGGTGTTTTTTCCTCTCTTGTAACTCTCTTATGGTACGTGAATAGAGTCCCTGTCAATCTGCAACGTATTCACTGCACTCTGATGTTTTTTCCTCTCTTGTAACTCTCTTATGGTACATGTATATTTATATAGAGCAAATGATTTTAGGTTGTTAATTTAGTCCTACATTTGTTGTACTGTTATCCTATGTCTTACTTCTAATGTTTTGTTAATTGCCATGTGATGTTCAATCCTTATCAATACTTGCTATTATTCTAAAATGTATAGCTGTCTTATGCCATAGTTTTAACCTCCTCCAAATTTTATTGTCTGTTTACTTAACTCACCCTGACCAGACCAGAATCTAACTTTCAAATTGGCCCTTCATTTGTCTCTGATTTATCAATCAAGTAATTTAGTGGACACAGCTGACTTCCCTGCCTATATATTTAACATCAGCTTGGGATGTGCATAGCACTGGGCTGTGCATTGCTACAACAACATATATGTTCACATTTTTAAAGTGAACATTTTATAAGTTAGGCATTAACAATAGAATTATACAAAAATTCAACAAGGATTGGGCAAGAGGCAAGACACGAGGCAAGTACGTTTGTAATATTATATTTTATGTACCTCATTGTTTCCTTATGCAATTGCTGCTGTAATACTGTGTCTTATGTGTTTAATTGGTTCCCATTTTTGTAAAAATTAGTTTAAAGATCTGTAATTTGTTTTATATTTTCTGTCATTTAGTGTTTTTTTGTGATTTAGCTAATTTAATTTATTTAATTGTTTTTAATTTAGTTAATTTATTTAATTGTAGTGTTAGGTGTTAGTATAACTTAGGTTAGGTTTTATTTTACAGGTACTTTTGTATTTATTTTAGCTAGGTAGTTATTAAATAGTTAATAACTATTTGGTAACTATTCTACCTAGTTAAAATAAATACAAACTTGCCTGTAAAAAAAAACAAACCCTAAGATAGCTACGATGTCAAAGGAGAAATACAGAAGGTTGGCGCTTACCACCTCTAGGGATCCGTGCTTTCAGGCTGCGTTTACTTCAGCATAGGCACATGTCCTCGGTCCGGTAGTGCTTCCTGGAGCCCTGATCCTAACGCCTCCGCTTCCGGCGTATCCTGAGACCAAGTAAAAAGAAAAGTAGATCCAGGCTAACAGGGACAAGCTCCTCAGAATTAAATAGATAAATCCTCTCGATCCACTTCCAAAAACCAGTAAAAGTAAGAGCTGGTCAATACATAAAAAAGCAGGATCTTTATTGGGTACTGATAAAAACAAAATTAGAGACAAGGCTCCATTATGTCAAGGTAAAGGCTACAGCTTGGCAGACTGCAGACATGTTTCGCGTGTGGCTACACGCTTGCTCACTGCTCACTGGTTTTTGGAAGTGGATCGAGAGGATTTATCTATTTATTTCTGAGGAGCTTGTCCCTGTTAGCCCGGATCTAATTTTCTTTTTACTTGATAGCTACAATGTAACTATTAGTTATATTGTAGATAGCTTAGGGTTTATTTTACAGGTAAGTATTTAGTTTTAAATAGGAATTATTTAGGTAATAATATTAATTTTTATTTAGATTTATTGTAATTATATTTAAGTTAGGGGGTGTTAGGATTAGGGTTAGACTTAGGTTTTGGGGTTAATACATTTAGTATAGTGGCGGCGACGTTGGGGGCGGCAGATTAGGCGTTAATAAATGTAGATAGGTGGCGGCGATGTTAGGGACAGCAGATTAAGGGCTAAAAATATTTAACTAATGTTTGCGAGGCGGGAGTGCGGCGGTTTAGGCATTAATATGTTTATTATAGTGGCGGCGATGTCCGGAGCGGTAGATTAGGGGTTAAAAAATATAATGTAGGTGGCGACGATGTCAGGGGTGGCAGATTAGGGGTTAATAAGTGTAAGATTAGGGGTGTTTAGACTCGGGGTTCATGTTAGGGTGTTAGGTGTAAACATAAATTTATTTCCCCATAGGAATCAATGGGGCTGCGTTACTGAGCTTTACGCTGCTTTTTGGCAGGTGTTATACTTTTTCTCAGCCGGCTCTCCCCATTGATTTCCATGGGGAAATCGTGTACGAGCACGTACGACCAGCTCTTCACTGACTTAAGCAGCGCTGGTATTGAAATGCAGTAAGGAGCACAATTTTACTCTACGCTCACTTCTTGTCTTTTAACGCCGGGTTTGTAAAAACCCGTAATACCAGCGCTGCAGGTAAGTGAGCGGTGAGAAAAAAACTGCTCGTTAGCACTGCATAGCTTCGAATGCAAAACTCGTAATCTGGCCGCATGTAAATACTCTCGTTTTCACAAGAGGGCGTTGCAAAATATATCAAGAATTGTAAATAATAGTCTCCCTTCGCTTTTCTCAAAGTTACTGAGCAGAATATGTCAATCAATAATCAATGAGTAACAGCACCTTTTTTTTGTACCTGCACCTTTTCTTTTATATATAAATATATATATATATATACACAGTATATATATATATATATATATATATATATATATATATATATATTGAGGGCCAAACAGAAGAAAACCCAAGAAGAGCGAATCACCTTTGTTACAACATATACACCAGCGGTGGATGTACTGGCTAGATCAGTTAAGGAACATTGGAACTTATTAACATCTGATCAATCCCTACCTTTTTTTGACACAGAACCACCAAGACTGAGATATAGGAGGGGACGAAGCTACAAGATTTGTTGATGATAAATGATCCGAAACATGCATATACCAAAGATACATGGCTACAGATTAAAAAAACAGGATGTTATAGATGCCCTAGCTGTACCACGTGCAATTCAATGATATAAAGCACGTCATTCCATCATCCACATTCCAATCGAAGATTTAAGATCTAATTCCATCTCCTCTGTTCCACCAAATATATGATATACCTTTTGAATTGTATTTGTGGAAAATACTACGTAGGAAAAATGGATGATGATATAAAGAAACGGATGGCGAACCACAGGGAGTTCCATCACAGCCGCATTAAAGACGGGAAAATTAGACCAACCTGTAGCAAGACATTTTTTGGAAATGAATCATAAAGTGAAGGATCTATGTTTCCTGTTAATTGACCACGTACCTCCTCTAAGACGGGGTGGAAACAAGAAGAAAAAACTCCTACAGGTGGAAACAAAATGGATATATACATTAGGGACTCTATACCCTGGAGGACTCAATGCTAATATGGATTTGCATTGCTTTTTGTGATATATTGATTAAAAGTTTATTTCCATACTCCTTGAGTCATGAAAGGTTTGACTTTGATCCCTAGCTGGGTCTATCATCCCATTCTCATGTATGGGTCTAATGTAGATAGTAGGAATATGTGACATAGAGACAGTCTATGTGAGTATTTGTTTAATTTGTTTGGTGGATACTAAGTCAGAAGCTTTTGGTTTGAGTAGATGGTGGTTATTCAGTGTTTGTATATTGTTCTGTCTTTATCTTGAATCAGGATAGGGGGGCTTAAAACCCAATCTAATACTAATCTAATACATACATTAATACATACTATAAATACAACATATTGAAAGGGAGTTCAGTTACAAAAACCATACTAGTGGAAGAAATGCACGGTTATGACCTTTATTAGCTACCACTAGGGGATTTCAGTATAAAACACTGAAGGGAGTTAAATTGTAATGAAAGTAATACACTGAGATGACCCTTACTATTTAGAAGTAGGGAATTTTATAATAACCATGTTTTGGTTCTTGATTGGCATCAATTTTTGTCACTATCTATCATTAGTAATTACCTAGGTAATCTATATCAGGAAACGTAGTTTTAGCTTTAAAGGTGGTTCCACCATTTATTTTATTTTATAACCCTGTAGACTTTCATCAGGTAGAGGGACGGGATCCCTTAATAATCCCCCTAATAAACCCCTATAATAGCCCCCTTTTTGATACAATGTAGGTCCCTGGTAATAAAATATTTGTAGCCATCACTGCAGCGTAATTTTGTTTACTGCAAGATCTTATGGAGAGATTTAGATAGTCCCCAGCTTGATCTGTGGAGATCGTAATATGATGAAGGGTTTTAGGTTTTATTACACAATGATTCCCTAACTAACACATATTGAAATATGCTTTTCTTAGCAACAGGTGAGATTTTGAGCGTCATATTATGTGGTTACTATGGTGCCCGACAATGCTACACACTAATTTGATAGAAAGTACGAGTCACGACTTGACATCAAGTTGCACGCCCCCATTCTCCCGGCGTGAGAAAATTAAGTGTTTGATAATGGCAGATCACTAATACTGGGTAAATGATGACTCTGATATGATGTATGCAGTAGCTGCGTTTTATAAAGATGGAATTGATATTATACATTCTGATATGAACCCGACTATGGTGCAGTGCTCCGAGTCCATCTTGACTAGAAAGTGGAGTGTACAGCTAGCTGTGTAAATAGATTTAGGATAAATATTTAATAGGATTTGTTTGAGAATGATATGAATGTCCCTGGTTCTATTTAACACTATAAGAACACACTGGGGGATTTAATAAATGTAAGAGACACTGTTTTATATTAGTTCACTTACAGCTAGATTACAAGTTTGTGCGTTCATCTTTTAACGCTGAAAATATGGTATTTTCAGCGTTAAAACAGCACTGCAGCCATTACAAGTCTTGTTGGTATAGGTGTAAGCCTTTTATAGGTAAGCCGTTTAGCCTGTAATGCAACGTCAGTACCGCACTCTTACAAATTAACGGCTAGATTTAGAGTTTTGCGGCCAAAGGGGTGCGTAGCTATGCGTGTTTTTTTCCCCCCGCACCTTTTAAATAACGCTGGTATTGAGAGTTCTCTGAAGGCTGCGTTAGGCTCCAAAAAGTGAGCGTAGAGGCATATTTACCACCACTTCAACTCTCAATACCAGTGTTGCTTACAGTAGCGGTAAGCTAGGAAAACGTGCTCGTGCACGATTCCCCCATAGGAAACAATGGGGCATTTTGGGATGAAAAAAAACCTAACACCTGCAAAAAAGCAGCGTTTAAGCTCCCAACGCAGCCCCATTGTTTCCTATGGGGAAACACTTTCTAAGTTTGCACCCTAACCCCCTAACATGAACCCCGAGTCTAAACACCCCTAACCTTACACTTATTAACCCCTAATCTGCCGCCCCCGCTATCGCTGACCCCTGCATTTTATTATTAACCCCTAATCTGCCGCTCCGGACACCGCCGCAACCTACATTATAGCTATGTACCCCCAATCTGCTGTCCACAACACTGCCGACCCCTATAGTATATTTATTAACCCCTAATCTGCCCCCCCCAATGTCGCTGCTACCTTACATACACTTATTAACCCCTAATCTGTCGACCGGACCTCGCCGCCACTATAATAAATGTATTAACCCCTAAACCGCCGCACTCCCGCCTCAAAAACCCTATAATAAATAGTATTAACCCCTAATCTGCCCTCCCTAACATCGGCGACACCTAACTTCAAGTATTAACCCCTAATCTGCCGACCAGACCTTGCCGCTACTCTAATAAATGTATTAACCCCTAAAGCTAAGTCTAACCCTAACCCTAACACCCCCCTAAGTTAAATATAATTTTTATCTAACGAAATAAATTAACCCCTTAATGACCGCAGCACTTTTCCATTTTCTGTCCGTTTGGGACCAAGGCTATTTTTACATTTTTGCGGTGTTTGTGTTTAGCTGTAATTTTCCTCTTACTCATTTACTGTACCCACACATATTATATACCGTTTTTCTCGCCATTAAATGGACTTTCAAAAGATACCATTATTTTCATCATATCTTATAATTTACTATAAAAAACATTATAAAATATGAAGGAAAAATGGAAAAAAAACACACTTTTTCTAACTTTGACCCCCAAAATCTGTTACACATCTACAACCACCAATAAACACCCATGCTAAATAGTTTCTAAATTTTGTCCTGAGTTTAGAAATACCCAATGTTTACATGTTCTTTGCTTTTTTTGCAAGTTATAGGGCCATAAATACAAGTAGCGACTTTGCTATTTCCAACCACTTTTTTCAAAATTAGCGCTAGTTACATTGGGACACTAATATCTTTCAGGAATCCCTGAATATCTATTGACATGTATATATTTTTTTTAGAAGACATCCCAAAGTATTGATCTAGGCCCATTTTGGTATATTTCATGCCACTATTTCACCGCCAAATGCGATCAAATAAAAAAAAATTGTTCACTTTTTCACAAATTTTTTCACAAACTTTAGGTTTCTCACTGAAATTATTTACAAACAACTTATGCAATTATAGAATAAATGGTTGTAAATGCTTCTCTGGGATCCCCTTTGTTCAGAAATAGCAGACATATATGGCTTTGGCTTTGCTTTTTGGTAATTAGAAGGCTGCTAAATGCCACTGCGCACAATACGTGTATTATGCCCAGCATTGAAGGGGTTAATTAGGGAGCATGTAGGGAGCTTCTAAGGTTAATTTTAGCTTTAGTGTAGTGTAGTAGACAACCCCAAGTATTGATCTAGGCCCATTTTGGTATATTTCATGCCACCATTTCACCGCCAAATGCGATCAAAGTAAAAAAAAAACGTTAATTTTTTCACAATTTTAGGTTTCTCACTGAAATTATTTACAAACAGCTTGTGCAATTATGGCACAAATGGTTGTAAATGCTTCTCTGGGATGCCCTTTGTTCAGAAATAGCAGACATATATGGCTTTGGCGTTGCTTTATGGTAATTAGAAAGTCGCTAAATGCTGCTGCGCATCACACGTGTATTATGGCTAGCAGTGAAGGGTTAATTAGGTAGTTTGTAGGGAGCTTGCAGGGTTATTTTAGCTTTAGTGTAGAGATCAGCCTCCCACCTGACACATCCCACCCCCTGATCCCTCCCAAACAGCTCCCTTCTCTCTCCCACCCCACAATTGTCCCCGCCATCTTAAGTACTGGCAGAAAGTCTGCCAGTACTAAAATAAAAGTTTTTTTTTTTTTTAAGAAAAAAAAAAAAAAGCATATTTACATATGCTGTGTTTAGGATCCCCCCTTTAACCCCCAACCTCCCTGATCCCCCCCAAAACAGCTCTCTAAGCCTCCCTCTCAGCCTTATTGGGGGCCATCTTGGGTACTGGCAGCTGTCTGCCAGTACCCATTTTGAACAATCAAATGTTTATTTTTGTTTAAAAATGTTTTCTGTAGTGTAGCTCAATCACCCCCCCCCCCCCACCTACATCACACCTAAGGGCTTTTTTATTTATTTAAATTTTGTCCCACTTTTGACACATTTTTTCCGTAGTGTAGCGGTTCCCACCCGCTCCCTCCCCGTGCACGCGCCCGCCCCCGCCCCCTCGTGCACGTGCACGCGCCCGCGCGCACCCCCGGGCTTACCCGCCCACGATCCCGCCCCCCTCCACATGACCAGGGCCATCGATGGCCGCCACCCACCTCCCACACCGGCTCCCACCCACCAACGATACCGGCCATCGATGTCCGGTGCAGAGAGGGCCACAGAGTGGCTCTCTCTGCATCGGATGGCCGGGAAAGATTATTGCAGGATGCCTCCATATCGAGGCATCACTGCAATAACCGGAAAGCAGCTGGAAGTGAGCAGGATCGCTTCCAGCTGCTTTCCACACCGAGGACGTGCAGGGTACGTCCTCAGGCGTTAACTGCCTTTTTTCCGAGGACGTACCCTGCACGTCCTCGGTCGTTAAGGGGTTAAATATTATTAACTAAAGTCTTCCTATTTAAAAATAAATACTTAGATGTAAAATAAACCCTAATATAGCTACAATATAACGAATAATTATATTGTAGCTATTTTAGGATTTATATTTATTTTACAGGCAACTTTGTATTTATTTTAACCAGGTACAATAGCTATTACAATATCATGTGTGAATACAGCACCACTGAAATGTGCACGGTGTAGAGGAAAAACTGCAACTCCTCTCAGTCACTGGAAAAATCATGTATATCACCAGCACTTATGGGTATAAAAAGTTCATCTTTTATTGAAGGGTAAAGTTAAAAATAAGCAACGTTTCGTGACCTTATGTCACTTAATCATGCTTGTTGAGAAGCATGATTAAGTGACATAAGGTCATGAAACGTTGCTTATTTTTAACTTTATCCTTCAATAAAAGATGAACTTTTTATACCCATAAGTGCTGGTGATATACATGATTTTTACAATAGCTATTAAATAGTTATTTACTATTTAATAGCTACCTAGTTAAAATAATTACAAAATTACCTGTAAAATAAATCCTAACCTAAGTTACAATTAAACCTAATACTACACTATCAATAAATAAATTAAATCAATTAACTAGAAGTACCTACAATTAAATAAACTAAACTAAATTACAAAAACAAACACTAAATTACAAAAAATAAAAAAAGATTACAAGAATTTTAAGCTTAATACTTTTCCTTTTACACTCAAGACAAAATCGTGAGTACTAGAAGAACATTAATACTAAACTTTTAAAGCCTTAAAAGGGACCGTATAGAACACAGAAGCAAGCAAAAAGTGTACAATATTTAAGCAAGCAAATAAGTGTACAATATTTTAGCAACTATTTTCAAGCTTCAATTATTGTTATTACAATTTGTATATTTTGTTTTATATGTCTTAAAGTAATAGAGCTCTATACTTTTACTATGCACATGTTTTAAAGTGTTTTAAAATAAATATATTATTTTTTCAACCATAACGCTTAAGCATAAACTTTTATTTAGGTTACACAGTAACATACAATCACCACTAATTATACCTCTAGCTCCCCTCACCTTGGTTATTGCGCTTCATTCTTTGACAGTTGTTTGAAGGAACAATTGTCACACTTGTAGGGTTTAGAGCGTGGTTATATTAACCAATTTTCCCAACATTAACACTCACCAGGTGCACTCACTCTAAACTTGTTTTTTCACTAAGAATTTTAAGCTTATTACACCTACTCTAAGCCCCTAATAAAATAACAAAGCCCCCCAAAATAAAAAAATTCCCTACCCTAATCTAAATTAAAATAGTTAACAGCTCTATTACCTTACCAGCCCTTAAAAGGGCTTTTTTGTGGGGCATGCCCCAAAGAAATCATCTCTTTTGCCTGTCTTCATCCTATCTGGGCAGAAGAGGACATCCGGACCGGCAAACATCTTCATCCAAACGGCATCTTCTATCTTCATCCATCCGACGAGGAGCGGCTCCATCTTCAAGACCTCCGGCGCAGAACATCCTCTTCTCCCGACGACTAACGACGAATGAAGGTTCCTTTAAGTGACGACATCCAAGATGGCGTCCCTCGAATTCCGATTGGCTGATAGGATTCTATCAGCCAATCGGAATTAAGGTAGGAAAAATCTGATTGGCTGATTGAATCAGCCAATCAGATTCAAGTTCAATCGGATTGGCTGATCCAATCAGCCAATCAGATTGAGCTCGCATGCTATTGGCTGTTCCGATCAGGATGTCCTCTTCTGCCCGGATAGTTTGAAGACTTCTGCCGCTCCGGATGTCTTCTTTTGGTCCATCGCTGCTCGGCTGAGTGAAGACGACTCAAGGTAGGGAGATCTTCAGGGGGGTAGTGTTAAGTTTATTTAAGGGGGGTTTGGGTTAGAGTAGGGGTATGTGGGTGGTGGGTTGTAATGTTGGGGGGTGGTATTGTGTTTTATTTTACAGGCAAAAGAGCTGATTTCTTTGGGGCATGCCCCGCAAAAAGCCCTTTTAAGGGCTGGTAAGGTAATAGAGCTGTTAACTATTTTAATTTAGATTAGGGTAGGGAATTTTTTTATTTTGGGGGGGTTTGATATTTTATTAGGGGGCTTAGAGTAGGTGTAATTAGCTTAAAATTCTTGTAATCTTTTTTTTTTTTTGTAATTTAGTGTTTTTTTTTTGTAATTTAGTTTAGTTTATTTAATTGTAGGTACTTGTAGTTAAGTGATTTAATTTATTTATTGATAGTGTAGTGTTTAATTGTAACTTAGGTTAGGATTTATTTTACAGGTAATTTTGTAATTATTTTAACTAGGTAGCTATTAAATAGTAAATAACTATTTAATAGCTATTTTACCTAGTTAAAATAAATACAAAGTTGCCTGTAAAATAAATATAAATCCTAAAATAGCTACAATATAATTATTCGTCATATTGTAGCTATATTAGGGTTTATTTTACAGGTAAGTATTTATTTTTAAATAGGAAGACTTTAGTTAATAATATTTAATTTATTTCGTTAGATAAAAATTATATTTAACTTAGGGGGGTGTTAGGGTTAGGGTTAGACTTAGCTTTAGGGGTTAATACATTTATTAGAGTAGCGGCGAGGTCCGGTCGGCAGATTAGGGGTTAATACTTGAAGTTAGGTGTCACCGATGTTAGGGAGGGCAGATTAGGGGTTAATACTATTTATTATAGGGTTTTTGAGGCGGGAGTGCGGCGGTTTAGGGGTTAATACATTTTTTATAGTGACGGCGAGGTCCTGTCAGAAGATTAGGGGTTAATAAGTGTAGGTAAGGTAGCGGCGACGTTTGGGGGGCAGATTAGGGGTTAATAAATATTATGTAGGTGTCATCGATGTTAGGGGCAGCAGATTAGAGGTACATAGGGATAATGTAGGTGGCGGCAGTGTGCGGTCGGCAGATTAGGGGTTAAAAAAATTTAGTAGAGTGGCGCCGATGTGGGGGGGCCTCGGTTTAGGGGTACATAGGTAGTTTATGGGTGTTAGTGTACTTTAGAGCACAGTAGTTAAGAGCTTTATGAACCGGCGTTAGCCCAGAAAGCTCTTAACTCCTGACTTTTTTCTGCGGCTGGAGTCTTGTCGGTAGAGGGTCTAATGCTCACTTCAGCCAAGACTCTCATTACCGGCGTTAGGAAGATCCCATTGAAAAGATAGGATACGCAATTGGCGTAAGGGGATCTGCGGTATGGAAAAGTCGCGGCTGGAAAGTGAGCGTTAGACCCTTTCCTGACTGACTCTAAATACCAGCAGGCGGTAAAAAGCAGCGTTAGGACCCCTTAACGCTGCTTTTGACGGCTAACGCAGAACTCTAAATCTAGGCGTAAGTTTTTAATGGGATTCCCATAGCGCTGGTATTCCGAGTTTTGTGGTCAGGCTAAGCAAGCGTTACAGCCTAAAACGACAAGATCTTTACTGCCATCTAAAGTCAGTAGTTATGAGTTTTACGCAACAAAGCTGTAACATAAAACTCATAACTGAACTGCTACAAAGTACACTAAACACCCATAAACTACCTATTAACCCCTAAACCGAGGCCCTCCCATATTACAAATACTATAATAAATTTATTAACCCCTAATCTTCTGCTCCCGACATCGCCGCCAATAAGAACATTTATTAACCCCTATTCCGCCGCTCCCCGACATCGTCACCACTATACTAAAGTTACTAACCCCTAAACCGCCGCCCTCCCGCATCACAAACACTATTTAAATATTATTAAACCCTAATCTGACGTCCGCCCATATCACCCCCACTATACTAAAGTTATTAAGCCCTACACCACCGCCACTATAATAAACCTATTAACCCCTAAACCGAAAGCCCCCACAACGAAATATAATAAAACTATTAACCCCTAAACTGAAAGCCCCCCACATTGCAATAAACTAATTTAAACATTAAACCCATAAACCTAACGCTCCCCCTAACGTTATATTAAAGTTACAATTTCCCTAGATTTAATCAAATTAAAACTTACCTGTCAAATTAAAAAACTAAGTTTAAACTAACAATTAAACTAATATAATTATTAAACTAAAATTAAACTAACTACCAATTAAATAAACTAAACTACACATTAAAAAAATCTTAACACTACTCTAAAAATTAAAAAGTATCTAATTACAAAAAAAACCAAAAAACTAAATTACAAAAAATAACAAACACTAAATTACGGAAAATAACAAACGAAATTATCAAAAATAAAAAAGAATTACACCTAATCTAATAGCCCTATCCAAATAAAAAAGCCCACCCAAAATAAACAAAACCCTTGACTACAATAAATTACCAACGGCCCTTAAAAGGGCCTATTGTAGGGCATTGCCCTAAGTTAAACAGCTCTTTTACCTGTAAAATAAAATACAAAGACCCCCCTACAGTAAAACACACCACCCAACCATCCCCCCCAAAATAAAAAACCTAAATCTAAAAAACCTAAGCTACCCATTGCCCTGAAAAGGGCATTTAGATGGGCATTGCCCTTAAAAGGGCATTTAGCTCTTTTGCTGCCCAAACCCTAATCTAAAAATAAAATCCACCCAAAAAAAACCTTAAAAAAACCTAACACTAACCCCAAGACGATCCACTTACAGTTTTTGAAGTCCCGCTTGAAGATCTTCATCCCAGTGGAGAAGTCTTCATACAGGCGGCCTTTTAAATCTTCATCTTGGAGGAGAAGTCCTCATCCAAGCGGCGAAAAGTCTTCATTCAGACGGCCTCTTCAATCTATATCCAGGCGGCATCTTCTATCTTGATCCCGGTGGCGCAGAGAGGGTCCATCCTGAAGACATCGGCGAGGAGCATCCTCTTCATATGGTCGCCGCCATATACTAAATATTCAATGTAAGGTATGCGATCCAAGATGGCGTCCCTTGCATTCCTATTGGTGAACATTTTTAATCAACCAATAGGAATTAGAGCTGCTAAAATCCTATTGGCTGTTCAAATCAGCCAATATGATTTAAAGCAGCTCTAATTTTATTGGATGATGAATCAGCCAATAGAATGAGAGCTGCTTAAATTCTTTTGGCTGATGTGTGGGTTTGGGGGGGTTTGTAATGTTAGTGGGACTTTGTATTATTTTTTAGGTAAAAGAGCTGTCTAACTTAGGGCAATGCCCTAGAAAAGGCCCTTTTAAGGGCCATTGGTAGTTTATTCTAGATTAGGTTTTTTATTTTGGGGTGTTTTTTTTAAGGGTATTAGAATAGGAATATTTTTTATTATTTTTGATAATTTGTTTGTTATTTTGTGTAATGCATTTTTTTAGGGGGTGTTTGTTTTTCTTTTGTAGGAAAAGAGCTATTATCTTTAGGGAAATGCCCTACAAAAGGCCCATTTAAGGTTAGGGGGTGTTTGTTTTTTGTAGCAAAAGAGCTGTTAAACTTAGGGCAATGCCTTTTAAGGGCCCTTGGTAGTTTATTTTAGATTAGGCTTTTTTTTTTTTTTAAAGGGTATTAAAAAAGGAATAAAAATAATTTGGGATAATTTTTTTTTGTAATGGTAGTTTTTTTATATTTTTTGTAATTTTAGGTTTTAGTGTAAGGTAGCTTAGGTTTTATTTGACAGGTAATTTTGTATTTATTTTAACTAGGTAGTTATTAAATAGTTAATAACTATTTACTAACTAGTCTACCTAGTTAAAATAAATACAAACTTACCTGTGAAATAAAAATAAAACCTAAGCTAGCTACAATATAACTATTAGTTATATTGTAGCTAGCTTAGGTTTTATTTCACAGGTAAGTATTTCGTTTTAAATAGGTATTGTTTGGTTAATAATTGTAAGTTTAATTTAGATCTATTTTAATTATGTTAAAGTTAGGGGGGTGTTAGGGTTAGGGTTACATTAGGGTTAGGGTTACATTAGGGTTAGGTTTAGGGGTTAATATAGTTTAATTTAGGTTGTTGCGATGTGGGGGGCTGGCGGTTTATGGGTTAATAGGTTTATTTCGTTAATAATTGTAAGTTTAATTTAGCTCTATTTTAATTATGTTAAAGTTAGGGGGTGTTAGGGTTAGGGTTACATTAGGGTTAGGGTTACGTTAGGGTTAGGGTTAATAGTTTAATTTAGGTTGTTGCAATGTGGGGGGCTGGTGGTTTAGGGGTTAATTACTTTATTTAGTTGCAGAGTTGTCGGGGATCAGAGGAATAGGGGTTAATATATTTATTATAGTGTGGGCGATGTTGTGGTTCGGCGGAATAGGGGTTAATAACTTTAGTAAAGTGGCGGCGGTATCGGGAGCGGAAGATTAGGGGTTAATACCTTTATTTAGGTGGCGGCGATATCGGGAGCAGCAGATTAGGGGTTAATAACCGTAGGCAGGCATCGGCGATGTCGGGGGCAGCAGATTAGGGGTGTTTAGACGTGGGGTTTATGTTAGGTTTAAACCGTATTTTCTTTTTCCCCATAAACATCAATGGGGCTGCGTTACGGAGCTTTTCTTTCCGCGATCGCAGGTGTCTATGGGGAAAGCGTGCATGAGAACATCAAATCAGATCTTAAAAACCCCATATCGCACGCACAAGCCTGGTTTTTTAAAACTTGCAATTGCAGCACTATAGGGGATTAAATAACACCACTTTTGTTGCGTTCGTTAATTTCCCTATAGCGCTCAAAACTCATAATCTAGGTGATATTGTTTATTAATTCACATGTTTGTATTTACCCAATGTTTTATACCTTATGTGTACACTTTAAAGGGTCAGTCTACACCAGAATTTTTATTGTTTAAAAAGATAGATAATCCCTTTATTACCCATTACCCAGTTTTCCATAAACAGCACGTTTATATTAATATACTTTTTATCTCTGTGATTACCTTGTATCTAAGCTCCTGCAAACTGCCCCTTATCTCAGTACTTTTGACAGACATGCAGTTTAGCCAACCAGTGCAGACTCCTAAATAACTTCACGGGAGTGAGCACAATGTTAACTATATGACACACATGAACTAGTACTGTCTAACTGTGAAAAACTTTCAAAATGCTCTGAGCTAAGAGGCGGTTTTCAACGGTTTAGAAATCAGTTTGAGCCTACCTAGGTTTAGCTTTTCAAAAATACCACCAAGGGAACAAAGCAAATTTGATGATAAAAGTAAATTGGAAAGTTGTTTACAATTGCATGCCTTATCTGAATCATGAAAGTTTAATTTTGACTAGACTGTCCCTTTAAGTGTTGTTGCTGTAGCAACTAGTATATGACATCACTGATGATGATGAGCAGTTTGATTTGCTGTGCAATTTGGGGGAGCGGCATACTACACATTTAAGCACTGTTTGTTTCACTTTTTGATCGTCTGAGGAAAGGATAAATGCCCCAAAACGTCACAACAGAATAAAGGTTGCTGTGCTGTAAATCCAGAGAGTGCAATTGCTGAATTCTGTACAAATTGCTTTTGCACCCTGGTAACTAACTATTTGGCAAGTGGGAGTACGCTATCCAACATTTTTTTATTTTTATATATATATATATATATATATATATATATATATTTGTTGAGGTGTGTCCTTGTTTACAGGAACATCACTTCAACATGTTTAATTAGTAACATTTTATATGTGTGATATGTATCTATTTATTTTTATAGAGTTTATTGTGGGTTTAAGACACAATATTTTATTGATAAATATCAGTGGGACAAAGCTAACATCCCTTTTGCCAGCTACAATCCACTTCATTTCACAACCAGCACTAAAAATAAGACTGGGCAAGGCCAGGTTCACACCAAAATAAATTGTTCACTATATCCACACATTTTAACTGAGGAGCCCTACTTACCATCAAAGAAGAAATACAATTAATTCGCTAATAAAGAATAAACAAATAATAATAATAAAAAAAATGACAATCACTTACAAAATAGAAAGCAAGATTTTTTTTCCTTTTTCACTTCCTTTAAAAAAAATAATAAATAAATAAAAAAAAATATATATATATATGAAACAAATACATAAGAAATTGCAATGCCAAGACTCCCTATAATGAGTCATCTTGCAAGACAATCACAAATTGGTAGTTTGGTCTAACCACCCCTATCCCTGTTAAGTCCTGGCTTTTCTTTTAGACAAGCTTGACCATACTGAACTATTCTAAATGTATCCTGGAATATCTTTACCTTCCCACAGAACAACTTAACAGACCACCTTAACTGTATCTCTGACTGCCCGAGCCCGACTCCATATTATCTCAATCCTGTTAGAGAAACACCTTATCACCCACTTCCAGACTGCATTGTCTCTGCCTAAGTACGTGTGAATTCTGCCTTATCAGACCTCATCCTGGATTTAATTTATAAAGTATAATCATATAGAATTGAAAGCAATACTTCAATGGCGTTTTTTTAATCTGAATAAAATAAATTATATTTAAAGGACTAATTTAAACTGAATAGGTTGGAGATGTTCTGCTCTGCTAGGTAGAGAAGAGAAGAGTGAAGAGTGATTTATTTTGTCCAGTATTTGTAGCAATCGTTTAGAAATTGTTATTGGGATATCAAAGGAGGTGTAGATGATTTAATATTTCTATAACACATAAGATGGTGTATGTGACTTCATGAGGAGAATTTGTTTCTTAAAATTGTAGTCCTCAAAAAAGTGCATGTTGACATGTTTTGATTGCCAAGCTTAGTTTGATTTTGCCCCATATGATCATGAAAATGGATATATCTGGAGAGACATAAAGGTTTAGGATAAGGAATCAACATATTTTTATTCAAATTAATATGCTCTATCTAGGAAATTGCCATTTCATTCATTGAGCCATCTATTTTTTTAGAAGTTTATAATAATGTTGATAAGAAATTGAAGGACCTATTTTTTGGGCTGAAATTGAGCGTTGCATCAACCTTACACTGGGCACACAGCTATCCCTTTCAGCAACTATGATTTCATTAAATCAAGTCCCTAGTTTGCAGTGTGTCTACCGTAGGAAACTCCTCCAACTGATGCTCACTGATACATGTGCCAAACGTATTATTCCTCGACTATGGAAACAAGCTCTCTCCCCTACTTTTGACCAATGGGTGACAGAAGTTACGTATATATTATCCCTAGAGAAGAGACATTATTGCTTTTTGGGGAAGAAAGACTTTATACTAGATATAATTTTCCTATGGGAGCAAAGAGCATCATAACACTGAAATGATAGCCCTTCTTTACGATTATAAACACTAGACCCTACAAATGTTTAAGGTGTGTGCTCCTACCTTTAAACAGACTAAGTGCAAGGGAACTGTACTGTACCATATCTCTATTTTTCCTCTGTACCTCCCTCCTAATCCCCATAGCCCCTTACCTGAACCCCTCCCATTCCTCCCCTCCTATTACCCCTCCCCCTCTTGTTCTTTCACAGAAATGGCTAGTAAGATATTGCAATGATTTAATGTAGTTGGAAAAATTTACTGATCACTGTTATCCATTAATCTGTTTATGTTAAATACAAAATTGTCAATAAAAATTTATTTAAACAAAAAAAAGAAATTGAAGGACATATATTAGTTGAATACCTAGGTGTGATTCCACTAGAGGTTTAGTCTTTAAGCGCGTAACGGGCCTAGGTGGTATGTGCAGGGGTAATACATAGTGCTTGTAGAGATCTAGTTTTTAACATGAGAGGGAACTGAAGTCATCTCACCTATTAGAAGTGTTATTTTAACAAAAAATGTTCAGAACTAAAGCCCTGTCCTATCACTTACTTTGTAAGATGCTATATAGGGAAAGGATGATTCTTATAGTTTCTGACCCCAGATCTAGTATTGATAGAGTACTTGACATAAACCCCAATTGCAATCAGCCAATTTTTTTCCCATGGCAATACAGAGAAAATAAAAGAGTAAAGTGAAGGTAGGTATAAGAAGTTGAGTGAATGTGTTTTCTGATATTTTGATCATGACAGGATCATGTACACATTTATAAGGGATTTAGTATGGTATTTGCACATCCAGATATGGCAAACTTGATTAAAAAGATTTAGATTTAAAAACCCATTATGAAAATAAGCTATCTGGGCCATCTGGGCCTAAGCATTTTCCTGTTTATTAATATCTGATTAGAAGAAGAACTTGTGTGAGTTAGGTGTTGTTAATTGATCCCTAGAGTCTGAGAATGAGGAAAGCAGAATACAATTTTATATATTAGTCCCCTATTTCTTAGAGGAGAGTGGTTAACAAGTATAAATGTATGCGTGTGTGTACACACACATGCATGTATATATATTTACAGAAAAAAAGCAGGGTATCAAATTGCCCTGTGTATCAATGCATTAAATTAAACTGCAAATAGTCTTTCCTGATGTATTTTTCAAGGCAGCTTTGCTATCAAAAAGAAAAAATGTAAGCTTCAAAGAAAGAGCGGCTTTAATAAATTTAAGAAACAACAAGAATCTGGTTCTGAGACAAGCTGACAAGTGAGGAGGCATAGTAATTCAGAATCATGGAGACTATATGCTAGACGCTAAAATAACATGAAATCCTAAAGACAGATCCCACTGAAAAATGTCTACACAAATATACCAATTTGATATGGTGATATGAATCACCATTCCAGACAAATAGCAGATCATCAATAAATCTGCGGTATAATCTGATGTTACCTCTGAAGGGGCTGCTATCAGATTATACCGCAGATTTATTGATGATCTGCTATTTGTCTGGAATGGTGATTGCAGGCTTATACTGGACTTTGTCAGATTTCTTAATGACAATGATTTAGGTTTGCGGTTTACGTTTGAGTCTGATACAATGAAGATCAATTTTTTGTATTTTACATTCAGAGGTAAAGTAGGAGAGTTGGTAGAGACGGGTGTATACTGCAAACACAATTTCTGGTAACAGTTTGGTACACGGGAAAAGCAGCCACCCTCGGCAAATCAGATATGCAATAGCAAAAGGACAGTTCTCAAGAATCAGGAGGAATTGCTCTAACGATAGAGAATTTGAACTTGAGGCGAAAGAATTGAGTAGAAGACTCAAAGAAAGGAAATATCCTGAGCGGGATATAAATAAGGCCAGAAGTGTAGTTGAGTCTACGTCTAGAGAGTTACTTCTGTCTAACAAGCAGAGATTGACCAAGAAACAATTTGAAGGGATATATTTTGTCAAACAATTCAGTGCTCAGTATCAATCAGTGTGTAATGTTATAAGGAAGCACTTTCCGATTTTGAAGGCCGATGACAACTTGGTAACCCTAGTAGACAAAGGAATTAGGTGCTCATACAAGAAAAGTTCCACACTGGGGAACATCTTGGCACCAACACAATTACGTAAGGTGACCCATTCCACCAGTTCATGGCTTAGGCATTTAGGGATGTTTAAGTGTGGCAGCAGATGCTGTAAGCCATGCGAATATGCACAAATTGCCCAAAATTGTATTTCATATGCTAATGGGAAAGAGTACAGGATACAGTCCTGTGTTAACTGCAAATCAAGTTATGTGATCTATCTCATTTCCTGTACTCAATGTCACCTACAGTATGTAGGTTTAACATCTAGGGACATGAGAAGCAGGATAAGGGAGCATTTGTCAACCATTAATGTGGGCAAGTCAACCACCCCTGTGGTACAGCACTTTTTTATCAAGCATGGAGGTAATCTTAACACCTTTCAGTGGTGTATTATTGAGAAGGTAGTGCTGCCACCAAGGGGTGGTGACCTGGATCACATTTTGGCTAAAAGAGAAATCTTTTGGATTTTTCAATTGGAAAAAAGACTACCTAAGGGCTTAAACTCAAAATATGACATGATAATTTTTGGGAGTAAATAGATTGTATTACTCTCTTTTTAAATTTTTGTGCATATATGTGTTTTGGATACCTTTAGTCATGAATTGTGTAGCAATTATAATTTTGTACTATGATGTTATGGTCACCTATACATTTTTGTAGGTTATGAGTAGACACTGTTCTGGTAAAGATCATTTATTGTATGGGTCCACAATGTTCCATATCGTTTTATTTTTAAATTTATGTATTGAATTTTGCACTTGTCACTGTTTTGGGGCCTCAATATCATGTACAACATTGAGTTTTCTCATTTATGAAATGTATGAGCCCAGATGTAAAAGTGTTTTAAATTCATTACATTAATACATGCATTCTTATATGATATGAACCTATAAGTGATAGAAGTCCACAAGTGTGTTTTTATTAAGTATATACACACAATATGAAATGTGCATTGTGGAAAGATGAATTACAATTTGTAAATAGGCTATTACAATGCACGCAGATATATGGATAAATAATGCCTAAGGCTTAGTTAGTATAATATTGTATATGAATTTTTGACAATGCATTTTTTGTTCTCTGTTTGCAACATTGAGAGGGTTAAATTACTCGTAGCAGATCTTCAATTGGTTTAATAGATTAGAATTATTAGCCAATAGTAGAATGACCTTTGCCTTTTAAAGTGTATGACAAGGCTTAGCACACCAGGCTATGATTACGGCTCACTAAGCCGAAACACGTAAGCCCAGTGCTATGTCTGCTATGACCATACTCTAAGTGCTCCCCAGCATCATTTGTTTTAAAACCTTTTTTGATTAAAGTTTGGATGTTTTACGCTTTTGGAAGTGGATCGACTCTTCTTCTTTTCTGCACTTCTAAAATTCTCAGCAGATCCGGATACTCCTTACAAGGTACAGAACGGTAATTTTGCCAGCACCACTGACTTCTTCACCCAAGCTTCAGGCTACAGGCACCAGTGCTGACATCACTGAGAGCGCCAAGGAATCAGACACCAGCTGACACGGACCCAACACAGAGGTTGGAGACACGCCGTTACAGAAGGTGTAGGAGGTAGGGAGCATAGCTCTCTTCGCACCGCATGACTAGCGGAGGTCCTCCCACCATGACAGAAGTGTGAGTATGCCAAACTGTTTACTATAATTGTGGTCTGTAGTGACTTTGCCTTGTTGGAGAATTGTTTGGTGTGTTCAAGCTATGGCTGATTGATTTGCATTTACACATGTATATTGAAGAATCAATTGATTGAATTCACACACGAATCCTTTTGTGACTTTGGCTAAAAAGAATCACATCTTAAATGATGATGAGTATAATTTTCTTAAGTATGACACACCAAAAACTGCGGTGTTTTACCATCTGCCCAAAATCCATAAAAGTGAAACAAACTCTCCCGGCAGACCCATCATCTCAGGTATAAACAGTCTCGCAAGTCATCTGTCTCAATATGTAGACAATGTTCTACAACCTGAAGTGCCAAAAATTAAGATCATACTTTAGAGACACGCCACATTTGTTATCTATAATAGAGCGCCTAGAATGGAAGGAAGAATACCATTTTGCTAGTCTAGATGTAACATCATTATACACAGCTATACCTCATGAAAAGGGAATTGAAAGTGTAAAATATTTTCTATAAAAAAATGAGGATACTAATCACAAACAGATCACATTTATCACAGAAGCAATTAAATTTATATTGGAGAAAAACTATTTCCAGTTTAATAAAACACTATACTTACAAAAAATGGGCACTGTGATGGGGACAAAATTCGCCACAAATTTCGCCAATTTGTATATGGGGTTCTTTGAGGATTCAAAAATATGGACAAATAACCCATATATATAAAAAAAATTAAGTTTTGGAAGATATTTATAGATGACATTATCATCATCAGGCAAGGTAATGAAAATTAATTTAATTTAATGATTTTGTTGAAAATTTAAACAATAACCATCTTAATCTAAACTTTGCCAAAACGTGGGGCGATGCCTCAATAGATTTCCTTGACACCACTATATTTAGTAAAAAAAGAGAAATTCACACAAATTTTTTTTACTAAAAAGACAGAAATTAATGGATATCTGCACGCAGAAAGCTGCCATCATCCAAACTGGATAAATAACATTCCTTTACGGCCAGTTTCAGCTTATAAAACGGAATTGCAGTAAGGAAGAAGATTTTGAAACAGCAGCAACTACACTTAAACAAAAATTCAAAGAGAAATGATACTCTGAAAACACTGTACAAAAGGCATATGACAGAGTGAGAAACGCAGAAAGCTGGAGGAAGCTGGAGCGGCTGTCAAGATTAAAAGGTAAGTATTTTTCACAACACAAGTGAAATGTAAATTTTGATGAATTAAAGTGCCCTTGTTTTTAATCAAATGTTTAAAAACCGGGCACTTTAGCATCAAAATTTACATTCACTTTAACTCCATATTAAAACATCCACCAAGAGTGACCTATAAGAAAAGTAAAAGCACGAAAAACATTTTGGCACCCTACTACTCTTAAGGGAACAAAAATAAAGAAAACAGCAAGCATAAAAGTTTTTTTTAAATGTGGTCGAAAAAATTGTGTTTGCTGTAGCCACACTGATAGCAATAAAGAATACAACAAATGGGCTGTCAATAATGAAGAACAAATACCAATAGAGGATTTCTTAAATTGTAAATCTGAATATGTTGTTTATTTATTCGAATGTTTGTGCGAAAATGTTGACTCGCGGCCAACAGGCTGCCAGCAGGGAGGTGTCAATCAACCCGATTGTACTCGATCGGGTTGATTTCCGGCTATTCCTGTACGCCTCATCAGAGCAGGCGGACAGGGTTATGAAGCAGCGGTCTTTAGACTTGCCAGAAAAACGGGCTCACAAGCTCCGTTCGGAGCTTGATAAATGGGCCCCATAGACTTAGCAGCATTTTTGTAAACATTATTGCATAAGTTGATAAGATTTCTAAGACAAACCAT